>NC_091327.1:29057810-29067810 GCF_038502225.1 Cherax quadricarinatus
CCACTTAGCTCCGGGACTAGTTGCAAACCTTAGCATTTTCTCTAATTTCTTTACATGCTTGGCTAGGTGTGGGTTCTAAACTGGTGATGCATACTCCAATATAGGCCTAACGTACACGGTATACAGGGTCCTGAGCGATTCCTAATTCAGATGTCGGAATGCGATTCATAGGTTTGCTAGGCGCCCGTATGCTGCAACAGTTATTTGGTTGATGTGCGCCTCAGGAGATGTGCCCGATATTATATCTCCCGAAGATCTTTTTTCCATGAGTGAAGTTTGTAGTCTCTAGCCCCCTAGACTGTACTCCGTCTCCGGTCTTATTTGCCATTCCCCAATCTTCATAACTTTACACTTGGTGAGGTTGAACTCCAGGAGCCAGGTGATGAACCAGGCCTGCAGCCTGTCCAGATCCCTTTTTAGTTCTGCTTGGTCCTCGACCGATTAAATTCTCATCAACTTCACATCATCTGCAAACAGGGGCATTTTTGAGTCTATTCTTTCCGTCATGTCGTTCACAAATACCAGAAACAGCACCGGGCCTAGGACTGACCCCTGTGGAACCCCGCTCGTCAAAGGCGCCCACTCTGACACCTCGCCACGTACCGTGACTCGCTGCTGTCTTCCTGAAAGGAATTTCCTTATAAATTGCAATGCCTTGTTATCCATGCCTGGTCCTCCAGTTTGTACACTAATCGTTTGTGTGGAACTATGTCAAACGCCATCTTACAGCCCAAGAAAACGCAATCTACCCACCCCTCTCTCTCTCTCTTCTCTTACTGCTGTCACCCTGTCATTGAACTCCAGTAGGTTTGTGAAACAGGATTTCCCGTCCCTGAAACCGTGTTGGTTGTCGTTGATATGCTCAATCCTTTCTAGGTGCTCCACCGTTCTTCTTCTCTTAATCTTTAGCATGACTTTGCATACTATACATATCAGTGACACTGGTCTATAGCTTAATGCTTCGTGTCTATTTCCTTTTTCAAAAACTGGGACTACATCTGCTGTCTTCCATACCTCAGGTATTCGCTCTGTTTCAATGGATGTGTCGAAGATTATTGTTAGTGGTACACATAGTGCCTCTGCTCCCTCTCTCAGGACTCTCGGAGAGATGTTATCCGACCCCATCGCCTTTGAGGTATCTAGCTCGCTTAACAGCCTCTTCACTTCTTCCACGGTTGTATGTATTGTGTCCAACACTTACTGTACCCCTCCTCTCCGTCTTTCTGGAGCCCCTTCTGTCTCCTCTGTGAACATTTCTTAGAATCTCATGTTGAGTGCCTCAAATACCTCGCAGTCGTTTCTTGTGATTTCCCCTCCTTCCTTCCTCAGCCTGATTACCTCCTCGTTTAATAGGGATGTACATGCTTTAGATGTCATGACTCCTCTTGGCCATAGCCCTGTAATTCACTTCAGCCTATTTACCTCATATTCTAGGGCCCGTATCCTGATTTCTGCGGCTTCGGCTTGCGATTTCCAGAGCGAGAAAGAGAGTGGGAGAGACAGTAAGAGAGTGAGTGTGAGAGTGAGACAGTAAGAGAAAGTGAATGGGAGAGTGAGACAGTAAGAGGGAGTGGGAGAGTGAGACAGTAAGAGGGAGTGGAAGAGCGAGACAGTAAGAGAGAGTGAGTGGGAGAGTGAGTGGGAAAGTGCGACAGTAAGAGAGAGTGAGTGGGAGAGTGAGAGAGTACGAGAGAGTGTAAGAATGGGAGAGTGAGACAGTACGAGAGAGTGTGAGAGTGGGAGAGTGAGACAGTACGTGAGTGTGAGAATGGGAGAGTGAGACAGTACGAGAGAATGTGAGAGTGGGAGAGTGAGACAGTACGAGAGAGTGAGAGTGGGAGAGTGAGGCAGAACGAGAGAGTGAGAGTGGGAGAGTGAGGCAATTCAAGTGTGAGAGTGAGAGTGAGAGAGTGAGACAGTAAGATTGTGACAGTGAGAGTGGGATAGTGAGATAGTAAGAGAGTGAGTGTGAGAGTGAGATTACGAGAGCGAGACAGTAATAGTGTGTGTGTGTGTGTGTGTGTGTGTGTGTGTGTGTGTGTACTCACCTGTGTAAGCATTGGTGATGAAGGGCTCTTGCTCCAAGGAGGCGTAGCTATCCTTCTGTTCCTTAAAAACAAACTGATTAACGCTCATTCCTTATGCGTTATTTGGACCTTAAGGACTGAGCTCTTCCCGTCAGTATAATAATAATAATAATAATAATAATAATAATAATAATAATAATAATAATAATAATAATAATAATAATAATAATAATAATAATAATAATAATTATTATTATTATTATTATTATTATTATTATTATTATTATTATTATTATTATTATTATTATCATTATTATTATTATTATTATTATTATGAAGTATTTGCATTGGAATACAAGGATCTGGTCCATGTAACAATTAGCTCAACTGTAAAAATCTTTCTACTCACAACTGAAAGAACCCGATTGCGATTCCCGGGCGAGACTACACGTGTACGCAAGTCTCCTCAACCTGCTTCCAAGTGGTAGTAAATAGGAACCTAGGAGTTAGTAAACCCTCGTGGGTCGCATCCTGAGTTAGGACCTCTGATAAAGGCAACTTTCATGCTGGGTTTTGAGTTATTCTGGGTTAAATAATAATAATAATCTTCATCTTAATTTTCATCTTAGCTACAAAGACGTCATTAAAGGGGAAATTAGCTTAATTCAACTACTGGGGAAAAGAAGATGGAGAATAATTTTAATGTAATACCACTTTACAAATAAATTTGCAGGTTTGAGGAATCATACAGCATGGAAGAACAGGCAAGTTATACAAGGTACAGTAATATCTTACATAAATATAGTGAAGTGAACATTCTCTCAGGTACAACAATACATCACTCGGAGAACGATGTTGTTACCTACATCACAAGGGTGTCACTCAGGACGCTGACGTTTTGTTTTTTACAAGCACACGTAACGTAACAGGTTAACAGATGTTATAATACCAGAATAGTAAATAACTGTGTTATGTACGTTAAGAAATCGCTACCATATATATGTACCTGTTCTTCAGCAAAACTTGATTAATTCCAGTATCATTGCATTATATTAAACATAGCAACTCCACACTGTAATAAATGTTTATGTACATACCAGCCTCCTCCACTATGCAGATCTTCCTAACTATTCATGCTGGCCTCACTGTTGGGGATTTAAATGTTAAACACACAACGCTGGGTGACGTGATCACTAATTTCAGTGGAAGAAGATTAATTACGCTTCCAGAAACGTACGATGCTCTCCAAAATATTAGTGTGATCCACCTAGCATCTACCGAGAAACTCTTGGTTCTTTGCTTCGTCTGTAGTGTTAGAAGTCCTCCTTAGTGACGGCAAGTAAAGTTGCTGAAGCTGTGTTCTTGTGCGAAATGTGAGAAAACCTTTCGGTCGACAGGTGGTTTAAGTGTCCATAAGAGCAAAGCCTAGATACATATGCTTTAATCTGTCATACACAACTTATTACTCTGATAATGATCTGATAACTGACTGTTCACTTATAACAGTCACTGTTTGCATAGTTATGTCACCTTACCTGGCGACAGACTAAGAAAAAAGATTAGCAGGCACTTTAGAACCAGAAAAAAATTATTGGTCTTATCTCTAACTGGTACAAAGATTATAAACCCAAGACTGTACATAAATCTAATCGTGTATTCGTAACTACAATAAACATTTTTGTTCACTAAGGACAGAACCAAAACAAAACTAAGGAAAATCGGTATATTGGACGAAAACATTATAATGGCCCGAAACAGAGATAGAGTGTAAATAAGCTACTCTTGGTGCTGCAAGTAAAAGGAATAAGTCTGCTTAGACAAAATTATTTGGAAAAAATGTTGGTGGACTAAAGCATGTAAAGGAAAAGCAGTTTTTATGCAAGGGGCTTGGACATCCATCAGGCGTGTGCTGGCTTGTTTGACAGGGCTGAGCAGAGGCAAGTGGTTAATATGACTTGACGTGTTGTTACCATATGAGCAAGGTATCATTTATGAAGGGTTTCAGAGAAACCAGTTACCTGGACTTGTGTCTTGGAGGTGGGAAGTACAGTGCCAGTGAAAGTGTTTCTTTTTTTTCGGATCACCCTACCTCCCTGGGAGACGGCCGGTGTTTTGAAAAAAGAATCGAGAGAAGAGTCGACAAATTGTAAGCAAATAAGCTACAGTAGTCAAAAGTCCTGTGCAAAGATAGACGTAATTTAGTCTAATTTATGTTAAAGCAGCAGCATGATCCTATATAATACCAAGTGTGATACCCTATATATCAAGTATGGGCTAGACGCTACCCTCACCAGGGCAAGGCTACAGCCCCTGGGTAAGACGACGCTACCTATATCATTACGTTACTGAAGCGTGTACCCGTCAGAATTATAGAATGCAAGTTACATTACAGGTTAGTTACTTTCGTCATGCATCAGAAAGAGTGTTGTACTAATACCCAAACTTAACCAACATGTTTACCGCGCCATCTCGCTGATTTACTGTGTAAAACATTGGAAAGGATGGTACTTAACAAGTTACTTTACAGAATTAAAGAATACACATCAAGTGGTATTAACAGATTTACACATGGAAAATTTGGTGCATAGTTCAGGGCTACAAAAGGGAACTAAAGAGAGCTACTTGGTACACCTCAAGGTAGTGTATTAAGTTCTACGCTGTTTAATGTATTAACGCCCCATTAAAATCGATATTCTTGTACATTCCAAAACTTTTCGTGAAATGCTAGCCGCTCTAGACCACATACAGACAGCTTCTGATAATCTTGGCATTACAATTTCTGTAGAAAAGACCAAAGTTTTTAACATATACATTGGTACCCGTGAAAGTGGATCACCAAAACTGAACTTATACCGCTGACCTGTTTATCAGGCGTTTTCCAGTAAACATCTAGGTATCACTGTCCCATGTACACTTACACCTGCGTAAAAATTTAACCAACAATTTGAAGGCAAATTTAAAGCTCTGAGAACTATTGTAGAGTAGTATTCCAACCATATTACAAATGTTAGGATAGACAAAACGATATATTTAACATCTAGAAGGTCGCTGATACATTACAACGAACCACTGAAGAACTTTAAAAAATAAGCCCTTAGAATTATTCTTGATTGTCCTATAACCATTAACATATTTATTATGTTAAAAAATAAGGAATACGTAGAAGTTGATAGAATACATGAAATCAGTGTCATGTATGGTGATCAAAACAATATTTCTAGAGAATTACTACAACACGATAAGTTATAGGACAAGGAAATCAGATGGCTTCAAATAACAGCCATTCACAAAAAAAAAAAATGTTTGGACTGCCCGAACTGTATTATGCTAGGAAACAACAGCATTTCCCACCACCCTGACAGATAACAGCTGTTGATATCACCATACCCATCTACCCTCCTGAGAAATTAATCATGTACACTTCTAGTCGACAAATTTCTAAACTCAGTGCTCTGGAACACACACGAGTATACTATCATCTAAGCTGATAGCGTCTTCGCTCTGACAGTGGGTGGACGGGAACAGCTGTTATTGTGAACCAGCCTGGTGGTACTATAATACATAAGTGTATTAGAAATAACAGCTGGGCTTCCACCTGACAGCTGAATGATATGCTGTATAAACTGCTGTCATGCGTGTAGAAACTGCTACTATAAACAGTTTTATTGTTTCTAACTTGCCATACTTATCACATATTCTAAACAGCAAGAAACATTAATGTAAAATGTTTGTGTATAAAGCCAGATACATACACAAATTATTGAGATAGGTAATTGAAATTAAACTTTAGCAAATTCCCTCTCACATAGAGTAGACCTCTGGGAGCATGACAAAGTATTTAACTTGACTAAACTGACATTAAATAGTGAGAATCTTGAGTACAGTTTTATATCGTCAAACAGAAGTTTTTTAAACACTTACAGAAATAAAATAACAAACGCGTTTCAAGAAAGTAAAATACTGCAGATATGAAACAGAAGGGTCCGTTACCCCTCAAATAAGTAAAACATGAATATGGAGAACCTAAGACTTTTACACTACAAGACGCTCACTGATAGATTAGGCCGGGTTATACGAGCATTTCTGGCACTGCAGTTTGTATGGAGACGCCAGTGTTATGAAACATAAATATATATATATATATCTATATATATATATATATATATATATATATTTATATATACATATATATATATATATATAATATATATATATATATATATATATATATATATATATATATATATATATATATATATAGAGAGAGAGAGAGAGAGAGAGAGAGAGAGAGAGAGAGAGAGAGAGAGAGAGAGAGAGAGAGAGAGAGAGAGAGAGAGAGAGACTTACACAAGAACATTGTATTAGTGTATTCAAACATCCTAACTCATAAAACTCCAAACCGACGTGTTAGCCACTGGCCAAATGGCTAATGCGTCGGTCTAGAGTTTTATGACTCTGACCGCGGGTTCTAACCCCTCCCGTATTATGGTTTAATTCACTATTAATGATAGGATGTCTGAAATTTTTAAATTGTTTCCACATTTTGCAGTGGTTTGACGAATGACCTGTTGACCAGTGTTTATAGCGGTAACAAGATACAATCGCAAGAAAAATAAAGTATCTGCATATTTTATCGTGCACATTAGCTATTCAGAAAAATTGTAACAAATGAAATGAGTGGAATATTTTTAAAGATGCAACAGTGCCCAGTGGACTCTGATACAGACCCATTATTAACCTCTGTAATCCTGTTATCTTGCACTACCGCTCACATACCGCCGCTCAGGCGACGCAGAAAAGTGGAGAACAAAAGAATCAGCTGTACTCTGAGAGGGGGAGGGCAGGAAGGTGTGACCATGTGGGTAAGGGGTGACCACATGGGTAAGGGGTGACCACATGGGTAAGAGGTGACCACATGGGTAAGATGTGATCGCATGGGTAAGATGTGACCACATGGATAAGGGGGTGAGAGGTGGCCACAGGGGTAAGAATGATCACAGAGGTGAGGGGGTGACCTCAGGGGTGTCAACTGACGTCAACAGGAAAGCACATGGCCTAACTGCCATCTAACATAATCCATCGATAGACAGTTTTGCCCTTGAGGTCTGTAATAACTTACAAAGAGTTTTGCCTTACAGAAACGAGGTAGTGACCAAAGAGAATGACTACTTAACTATGATTGTTACTCAAGCAACAGGAGTCAATTACGCTGGTATTTGTAGCAACAAAAGACGAACTATGTTTGCATTTGTAGATACAGAATGAGCAGAACTATGTATTTGCAGCTATAGGGACAAAACTCAACGTGTATTTGAGATACTTAAAAATTCCTCTTGGATCCCATTCCTGTCTTTTACCAGAGGCTTTTGCATTTCAACACAGATGATACATAATGGAGTCACCTCCCCAGTGTCTCCAGTTTACAGTCTCTGAATTCAATTGACAATGCGTCAATTGATACCCAGGTGTTGCATATGTCTTATTCATCAGCTTGTCCGCAGTGTAAATCATTAACATAAATCTACCACTGCCGGACTTGAGTCCTGGAGGTGTGAAGTACAGTGCTGCACACTGAAGGAGGGCTGTTGATATTGCAGTTTTTAACTGTAGTGTAAGCATGTCAGTAGTGTTACTGTGTACTATGTAGTATACTTAGATAATCACGAGTACAGCTCATGTGTGCCGCCATCTAGAGGCTTCCCTCTTAGTTCATCGCTAGACTTAGACTCGACAAGCTGGCCTGGGTTTTCTTCTCAAGATTCTCTTAATTACAAGCATCCAAGACAACCAACGTGTGTATTTCTTACTCCAATATCTTCTCACGACAGGCACGCCTCTGGCAAGACAGTGACGGAGTGAATGATGATGAAAGTGTTTCTTCTTTATCGGGTCACCCTACCTTGGTGGGAAACGACCGATGTGTTTTTACAATAATAAATAAATAAATTTACAACTCTGTAAAAACGTGTTTTCAACCGTCATTTCCGTACTCCTTGGTCTCTCTCTTAGTGCTCGGGGTTTTATAGCTTTGTTGGATCTTATATGGCTATCAGGATTATCCTTTCGTGTCAGCGGGGACAGCTTTAGTATTTTCAGTTATTCTTCGTAACTCATACTCATCACCGGTAGATGAACACACACACACACACACACACACACACACACACACACACACACACACACACACACACACACACTACCAATTTCAATATCTGCAATGACAGTGTTTACTCCAGCATACAACCTTTACTCTAACGCAGAGCCACTGAGAGAAAAGGGAAAAGAGGAGCAGGAGGAAGAGGAGGAGGAAGAGAAAAAATTACGGAAAGAATGGGAGGACAATCGGAGAGGGGGAGGTGAAAGGAAAGAGCTTGGATTAGGACAGTGAAAGAAAGTGGGGGAGAGAGGGAGGGTAGGAGGGAGGAGAGTGAAGAGAGGATATCAAAATCTCGTTTGCAATAACTCTGCAGAGAAACAATGGTAGCCCTGAGCACCATAACACACCCACAAAGTCTGCTCTCAGGACATTCGTAAATAAGACCATTCTCCTCCTCACCTCCTCCTGATTTCTACCTGATTTCCAATTCATGATATCTAACTTCCTCCTGATTTTCACCTGGTCTCCGTTTTCCGATCTCCCAACACCACCATCTATGCTATCATTATTCTCACCATTTCCACTTTATCCCCACTATTACCACCTACACCAACACCACCTGCGTCACAACTACCACTACCTCCAATACTGTTTCCCCAACTACCACTACCACCACTACTACTTCGTCTATCCCTTTGACTACAACTACCACTATTACAGCCACCACCATCGCCACTGCCACCGCCACAGCCTGCATCAGCGCCCCACTATCACCATCACCACTGCTACCTCTACCCTCACCACCACTACCATCACGGCAACAATCACTATCACCACCAATATCACCACAACCACCAGCACCGCCACCAACAACACCAAACCAAGCACAAGCACCACTAGACATGGAAATTGTTAGATCCAAGTCAAAACAAACCACGAAGTGCTTCCGAAAATGTTGAAACCGAACCATCATACTGATGACATTAATTAACTGTCCTTCTATCGAGCATAAATACGACATTACACTAAATAAATGTTGATAAACAGCCCCTGGTATAACTTTCAATATACTCTGAACTTCAGGGCAAGTCCTGGGTAGCATTGTATAATCTTAGTTACAATGAGGGTATCCTCACTAATTAATGGACCTATTATTTCATTGTGCCTATTCCTAAGCTGCAGTATTTAAACAATTCCGACTGACTAGTTGTAAAACATTAAATGAATCAGACTCTCTCTTCCTCTCTACGGTTTTTGGAAACAGAAATCGTAGAATTGTATTAGCAACTGCTTCACTGCACACTTCAATTAGCTTTACTACATTTCTTGATTTACAATCTGCATTTGATGTCGCAAACGGACCTGATATCCCTCAGGCATTAACCAAATTAAATACTGAATATTTGTCAGGTTACCTATCAAACAGTGTGCACTCGACTCTGTATCAAGGCATTAAAAGGGAGACTAAAGAATTATTACTACTACTACAAAGCCCAGCTTAACTTTGCTCCTTTTGCTACAAAGACAAGCATAACACTGCTCCTGTAGTTTGAATTACGATCTCAGCTCCGCTCGTCTAGATACGAAAATAAGTCAGATACCCTGATCTCTGAGGTGATAAGTTTATTTTCTGATATCAAGAGCTTGCTATGAGGTTGAAAATTAGACGCATGTGCAACATCTGGGTATCTTTATTGTAGACGTTTCGCCAACCAGTGGCTTTTATTAAGATTGAGGAACTGATTAACTCATATTATGTACATAGTTCTACTGTCTTCCAATTATATCCTTAAATTTGTATTGATAAAGCCACTTGTTGACGAATGTCTACAATGAAGATACCCAGATGTTCCATAAGTGTCTAATTTTGATCTTG
>NC_091327.1:29072810-29250310 GCF_038502225.1 Cherax quadricarinatus
CCCCCTCCACTTGTAGCTCTACTGTGTATTCGAAGCTCAAAACCACATGATCGCTGGCCCCAAGGGGTCTTTCATATGTGATGTCCTCAATATCTGCACTACTCAAGGTGAATACTAAGTCCAGTCTTGCTGGTTCATCCTCTCCTCTCTCTCTTGTAGTGTCCCTTACGTGTTGGTACATGAAGTTTTCCAGTACCACCTCCATCATCTTAGCCCTCCATGTATCTTGGCCCCCATGTGGCTCCAAGTTCTCCCATTCGATCTCTTTGTGGTTAAAGTCGCCCATGATCAGGAGCTTTGCCCTGAGTGTGTGTGTGTGTGTATTTGTTTGTGTGTGTGTGTGTGTACTCACCTAGTTGTACTCACCTAGTTGAGGTTGCGGGGGTCGAGTCCGAGCTCCTGGCCCCGCCTCTTCACTGATCGCTACTAGGTCACTCTCCCTGAGCCGTGAGCTTTATCATACCTCTGCTTAAAGCTATGTATGGATCCTGCCTCCACTACATCGCTTCCCAAACTATTCCACTTACTGACTACTCTGTGGCTGAAGAAATACTTCCTAACATCCCTGTGATTCATCTGTGTCTTCAGCTTCCAACTGTGTCCCCTTGTTACTGTGTCCAATCTCTGGAACATCCTGTCTTTGTCCACCTTGTCAATTCCTCTCAGTATTTTGTATGTCGTTATCATGTCCCCCCTATCTCTCCTGTCCTCCAGTGTCGTCAGGTTGATTTCCCTTAACCTCTCCTCGTAGGACATACCTCTTAGCTCTGGGACTAGTCTTGTTGCAAACCTTTGCACTTTCTCTAGTTTCTTCACGTGCTTGGCTAGGTGTGGGTTCCAAACTGGTGCCGCATACTCTAATATGGGCCTAACGTACACGGTGTACAGGGTCCTGAATGATTCCTTATTAAGATGTCGGAATGTTGTTCTGAGGTTTGCTAGGCGCCCATATGCTGCAGCAGTTATTTGGTTGATGTGCGCTTCAGGAGATGTGCCTGGTGTTATACTCACCCCAAGATCTTTTTCCTTGAGTGTGTGTGTGTGTGTGTGTGTGTGTGTGTGTGTGTGTGTGTGTGTGTGTGTGTGTGTGTGTGTGTGTGTGTGTGTGTGTGTGTGTATGTGTGTATGTGTGTGTGTGTGTGTGTGTGCGTGTGTGTGTGTGTGTACTCACCTAATTGTAGTTGCAGGGATCGAGACTCAGCTCCTGGCCCCGCCTCTTCACTGATCGCTACTAGGTCCTCTCCCTCTCTGCTTCCTGAGATTTGTCATACCTCTTCTTAAAACTATGTATGGTTCCTGCCTCCACTACTTCACTTGCTAGGCTATTTCACTTCCTGACGACTCAATGACTGAAGAAATACTTCCTAACGTCCCTGTGACTCGTCTGAGTCTTCAGCTTCCAGTTGTGACCCCTTGTTTCTGTGTCCCCTGTGTGTGTGTGTGTGTGTGTGTGTGTGTGTGTGTGTGTGTGTGTGTGTGTGTGTGTGTGTGTGTGTGTGTGTGTGTGTATGGTGGGAAGGCGGCGGCAGGAGCTGGGAGTGTCAGAAGGCAGCAAGCAGGATGAGTTGTGTTGGTGGTGGTCGGCTTGTGGTGTGTTAAGCTACTGTCCCATTAGAAAGAGTCTGGAACTTCGGTATTGGCATGGTCTTGAGTCTAAATTTGCGGTCAGAGTCGATCTCTGGAGCATTAAGGAGATTGATGACTTCTCTAAGGAAGAGAGCACGTGATGGTCTACAGACGAACTTGACTTCGTCGCTCTGGAGGAGGGGGATCAATGTCTGTACATCCATTTCTTTAGGATACTCAGGAGTAGTGAAGAGACTTCACGTATTGTATTATAGTGTTGTATAAGCAACGGAAATTAAAATCCAAAAAGTCCTTTATTAAACTTAAGCAATAAAAAAATAAAATTATACTATGAGAAAAGCTAATAGTTAATATATTCAACACGACGTATAATAATAATACATGAGAGAGAGAGAGAGAGAGGGAGAGAGAGAGAGAGAGAGAGAGAGAGAGAGAGAGAGAGAGAGAGAGAGAGAGAGAGAGAGAGAGAGAGAGAGAATGTGATAAATGGGTTAATTTCATAATATACCGAGAGAATTATTGATGGCAAGTGACCATGGAAACAAAAATAATTGTTGCAACTTAGAGATTTCAACTTTAAGAAAAAATGGTCGTTCACGAGACAACAACTATAAACAATCAAAATAATTTCACGCAATGACGAGTTTTTCATTCATCATGACATATATAAAGTAACTAGAGAGAGAGACTTCAACACACCGTTAATGTTTCCTGCAGCAGAGGAAGAAATTTTGAAGAAATTGTCAAAACGAACTTGGAAAGAGTGACCATCTTGTATTTGTAATAACATATACTGTTAAATATGACTTACGAGACCTAAACAGAAGACAAGGAACTACTAGATTATAAGTAAAATAATGTGATGAATACAGGCAGTATTATACAGAATGTAAATTGTGTAAAATATTACATGAGACAGAGAGACAGACAGACAGAGAGAATTTGTACGAAGCGTTGTGTAACATGTGTGAATAATGGGATTAAACACTTTATTTCGAAAAGGAATGGAAGATAATACTGATTTATTTAATGAAAAGTGTTGGAGCCAGTGTGGGAAAGACGTCACTAAAAAAAACTCATCAGCTTCAAGGGGAGAAAAAATTAATGTATAATTTTGAGAAGAGATAAGAAAGCTTTGAAGAGAAAATAGCAGAGAATAGCAAGTTAAAACAAAATCTTGTATTCGGGTTTGTATAAGTAAATTAATTTTTAAAGACAAAATACTTAGTCTTGATATAGATGTAAACATCGAAAAGTTGTCCCAGTAAAAAAAAAAAAGGCTTATTCTGCAGCCTGTTTTTTTCTTCAAGAAAGCAATATGGTAGTTGTGGTATGTCTAGAAGTGTTGAAAATCTTTTTATAATGGTTCTCAGTGGAATTGTTAGGTTAAGATGATGCATAAGACATATGCAATGCTCAAGTATCTTCACTGAATTAGATTGATAAAGCCATCAGTACAGATGAAGCGTCTCTCAGTATACTGAGGTGGGGAACATGTGTCTCAATCATCAGTGTCCTGAAGATTCTTATATAAAGTCACCTCTTAATCTTCGTTTCTGGAAGAAGTTGTCCTGAAGATTCTTTTATAAAGTCACCTCTTAATCTTCGTTTCTGGAAGAAGTTGTCCTGAAGATTCTTTTATAAAGTCACCTCTTAATCTTCGTTTCTGGAAGAAGTTGTCCTGAAGATTCTTATATAAAGTCACCTCTTAATCTTCGTTTCTGGAAGAAGTTGTCCTGAAGGTTCTTATATAAAGTCACCTCTTAATCTTCGTTTCTGGAAGAAGTTGTCCTGAAGGTTCTTATATAAAGTCACCTCTTAATCTTCGTTTCTGGAAGAAGTTGTCCTGAAGATTCTTATATAAAGTCACCTCTTAATCTTCGTTTCTGGAAGAAGTTGTCCTGAAGGTTCTTATATAAAGTCACCTCTTAATCTTCGTTTCTGGAAGAAGTTGTCCTGAAGGTTCTTATATAAAGTCACCTCTTAATCTTCGTTTCTGGAAGAAGTTGTCCTGAAGATTCTTATATAAAGTCACCTCTTAATCTTCGTTTCTGGAAGAAGTTGTCCTGAAGATTCTTATATAAAGTCACCTCTTAATCTTCGTTTCTGGAAGAAGTTGTCCTGAAGATTCTTATATAAAGTCACCTCTTAATCTTCGTTTCTGGAAGGAGAAGTTTCCATAATTCAAGTCTCTCTTAAGAAGATTTGTTTCTTAATGATAATGCAAGCTTTGCTGTATTTTTTCCACTCTTATGTTCTTCGATATTTTTATTCAATTAAGGGACCAGAGCTGGACAGCAAATTCTAGGCGAGAATCTAACAAGAGTTTCTGATCAGTGTTTATATTATTTCAAGTATTTTGTTTTCCAGTATCATGCTATGAAAAGAATAACCCACAGACAGAGAGAGAGAGAGAGAGAGAGAGAGAGAGAGAGAGAGAGAGAGAGAGAGAGAGAGAGAGAGAGAGAGAGAGAGTGAGGGAGGAGTGTGTGAGAGAGATTGTGGGGGGAAGGATGAGACAGGAGTAATCGTATTGGTTTCATTTTCTGGTCCAGGAAGCTTCTTTGACGTATCGCCAATGCTATTTTCCCGCTATAAAGGATCTTGCACCCGGAAAATCTCTCAGGAATCTTGAGTGCACATGGTGCTGGATTAACACTCAACACCTGCTGGGATGGCGGGGAGGGGAAGAAAAGAGAGGGAAGGGAGGGGAGGGGAGAGGAGAGAAGAGGAGAGGGAAGAGGAGGGTGTCACAGTAGGGGTGTGTGTGAACACCTTCGTCTCCTAATAGAACACTTTTACCACTTTATCTCCACTTCGTCTCTGCCAAATATGCCAGGAAAATTATGTTGCAGAAAACTGTAGACCAATACGGGTGAAATTTTGGAAGTTACCAAAATTGATACAGTACCATTAGGACATCGGGGAGGTATTTTCAAATAATACTGTATGGAAACAGTTTTTTACAACGTAACTGCAAACAACACATTGATGATATATGCAAATGATGTCCTGATCACAGCTGCCGAACATTTTCGTCTAGTAAATCTTCGTAACAATTTTAAAAGTGTTGAACCCTCAATACGATTCACCATAAAAAAAAAACATGTGGAGCAGCACACGCCCATTCCGTAACGCCGTCGCCCACTGACAGATTTCTTACCTTTCCAAATCTATCATAAACCAGCCAAGATAAACGACTTTATGTACTACCGGTCACACAACACCAAAACAAAATGAAATGTCCTGAAATCTCTTTTGGAATTACAGTATTCCACATCGCAGAAGGAATGTCATGCTCAAGACACTAAGAATAGAGAATAAGATTGACAGATACTTAAACTTACCCACAGGTAATGTGACTATCAGTATCAAAGTTATTCAGTTATGCCAACAGCAAAGTGACTCACGAAATCATAATAAAAATGACTGTAAACAAATCACAAACCGGGTGGGACCTGAACCCATGTCAAGTGTCACTGTCACTCTGGTGTGGGATTCGTCTGTAAAACTTGCATTTGCGGTCACAGTGGTGGCCCATGCTAACCTCCCTATAGGGTATAGAAATATACTTAGTTGGATGTGTCTTGTTATGCCGGTATGGACCAGAGAGTTTTAGGATTTTCTTGTTGTGGGTTGAAGTCCCATCCATTCTGTGGTTTTATTTGCAGTAAAGTATCAGTTATCACTTGATCTGCAATAAAACATTATATACAATCAAGGAGAAAGTGCCCGAGTATATGAAAGTCATTTTGAAGGTTGTGGTAAAATATAAGTCGTAGCCACTACCAAAAACCTATCAGCGTCCAGAAATGAACGTAAATGTATTTTCAAACCAGACATTTCGAATTACGCTTGTGTTATATACATCGAAGTTCTCATAAGTACATGTTGAAAGGAAGAGAGATCAAAGTAATCATTAAAAAAAGTGACACATTTAAGAAAGTTTGCAAACATGTTGAACAAAGATAAGCAAAGTATAGCTAATACAATAGTGTCCAAATTAATTGGGACAGGAGTACATTTTGTGATTATCTCATATGTCCAATATGTCGCATTCTCCGGCTTAATTAATGTAGTTTGGATTCTTTTCTTTTCAGAAGAGTTCGCTACAGACTTCTGGTAACCATCCAGGTGTGGTATTACCCTGCGACTGTAGTCAGTGCTGAAACAGATATTCTGTAAGGCTGTTCCTGCAAGCGTGCTTCATGAAAGAATGTGTTTCGCCAATGTAGATAAATGCAAGGTTCAGAAGCTCGGGAGTGTCCACAACCCTAGCGCTTATAAGTTAAATAATGTAGACCTTAGCCGTACAAATTGCGAGAAGGACTTGGAGGTTATGGTAAGCAGCAACCTTAAACCAAGACAGCTGTGCCTGAGCGTACGTAACAAAGCAAACAGATTACTGGGATTTATATGCAGAAGTGTAAACAACATAAGTCCAGCGGTTATTTTACAACTTTATTCATCATTAGTAAGGCCTCATCTAGATTACGCAGTTCAGTTCTGGTTTCCATATTACAGAATGGATATAAATTCGCTAGAAAATATCCAGCTTAGAATGACCAAATTAATACATAGCATTAGAAATCTTCCTTACAAAGAACGATTGAAGACTCTTAAACTACATTCACTTGTTAGACGAAGAATGAGGGGAGACATGATCGAAGTGTATAAGTGGAAGATGGGTATTAACAAAGGGGATATAAATAAGGTCTTGAGGATATCACTTCAAGAGAGAATCCACAATAATGGATTCAAATTAGATAAGTTTAGATTTCGAAAGGATATAGGAAAGCATTGGTTTGGAAATAGGGTAATTGATGAGTGGAACAGTCTGCCTAGTTGGGTTATTGAAGCTAAACGTTGGGTGGTTTCAAATTTAGGTTAGATAAACACATGAGTGAAAGTGGTTGGATTTGAGTGAGACTTGCATAAAGAGTAAATAGAATCATCAAAACTTATTTCTTGGGTAGCATTGTAAATTGGGTTGGGCAAATCTTTTGTTAGTGGGATGGATTGTTAAGGACCTGCCTAGTATGGGCCAACAGGCCTGCTGCAGTGTTCCTCCTTTCTTATGTCCTTATGTTCTTAATTCATGATGTTAAACCTAGGAAGTGTGAATGTATTTTAACTCTTAGATAACATGCTTATTGGAGTATCAGACAGATCACCGAAAATTTGAGTTTAGCAAATTCATCTGTTGGTCGGATTCTGAAGAGAGCTGACAACACTGGTGATTGTGGAGCGCTGCGTCGAGGAATATGTGAAAGAAAATACAAAACAACACCTCACGATGACAAGATTATCATAAGAAATAATGTGAAGGACCCCAAGAAAACCAGCAAACATCTAGAGAGAGATTTGGCTTCACCTGACGTAAATGTTGATTCTTCAATTCTTTCACGAAGCACGAAGGCTTCTTGAAGCTGACCGAACTGTCAGAAAGCCGGTAAAAAAACAAAAACAATTATTGACTGCTGCTATGAAGACAAAACGGCTGTGGTGGTCACTCGATCATAAGGGATGGACGATCAGTAGCAGTGAGATGGAACAAAGGCGAACCTCTTTGGAACGCACATATTCAACAAGCGCCAAAACACCCACCTAAGATGTTATGGGGTAGTTTTACTGCCTTAAGGCCCTGGGTAGCTTGTTATTGTTGAGGAAAGATGAACAGTGATAAATACAAGGCAATTTAGGCGACTCATTTCCTTCCCATTATGGATAGAGACTTTCCTGATGGAGAAGGTATATTCCACCAGGATCTTGCACCATGCCACACTTCCAGAAAAATGCTGACATTCTTCGAAGAGAGTGCGCTAAGCGTTCCAAATTGGCCTGAAAACTCTCAACCCAAATGAGAATCTATGGGCAATAACCAAGCTGCTCTTATTAAGAAGAACTTGCCGAAACGTGTTCAACATTGGTCGATTCTATGCCAAAGCGTGTAGCAATACTTATAAAAGCAAAGGGTAGTCATATTTCTTATTAAATCAACTATCTGTCATATCACTGCAGTGTATTTCTCAAATAAATATTAATTAGGCAAATGTCTTATTTCATCACTCTCCCAATTAATATGTACTCTTAATAAAATTGAATACTTCTCTTCCTGTTGCACCTCACCGCCAAACTATACTCCTCCTACCCGGCATATACGTATATACTGGGATCTTCACAGGTATCTTCATTCACTGTTGTATAGTTAAAACATTGAATCTAAATCAGTTTCTTAAAACTGTAATTAGTGTCTTCTCACATGCAAATAAAAAATATTCACACACACACACACACACACACACACACACACACACACACACACACACACACACACACACACACACACATACACACACACATACAAGCCTGGGTAGTGATGTAGTGGAGGTAGGAGCCATACATAGCTTTAAGAAGAGGTATGATAAAGCTCACGGAGCAGGAAGAATGACTGAGCAGCGGCCAGCTGAAAAGGTGGGGCCAGGAGCTGTGACTCGACCACCTCAACCACAACTAGGTGAGTACAACTAGGTGAGCACACGCACCAGTTTGGAATCCATACTTGGTCAAGCACGTCAAGAAATTAAAGAAAGTGCAAAAAATTTGCAACAAGACTAGTCCCAGAGCTCAGGGGAAATCGGCCTGACGACACTGGAGGACAGGAGGGTCAGGAGAGACATGATAACGACATATAAAATACTGCGAGGAATTGACAAGGATGACCAAGACAGGATGTTCCAGAGATGGGACACAGAAACAAGGGGTCACAACTGGAAGTTGAAGATTCAGATGAGTCAAAGGGATGTTA
This sequence comes from Cherax quadricarinatus, assembly GCF_038502225.1. Taxonomy (NCBI): domain Eukaryota; kingdom Metazoa; phylum Arthropoda; class Malacostraca; order Decapoda; family Parastacidae; genus Cherax; species Cherax quadricarinatus. Next base: position 29,081,206 of record NC_091327.1, read on the forward strand.
GGAAGCATTTCTTTAATAATACAGTTGTCAGGAGGTAGAATAGCCTAGAAAGCTACCTAGTGGAGGCAGGAACCATACATAGTTTTAAGACGAGGTTTGATAAAGCTCATGGAGCAAGGAGAGAGAAGACGTAGTAGCAATCAGTGAAGAGGCGGGGCCAGGAGCTGTGAATTGACCCCTGCAACCACAAATAGGTGAGTACACACACCTGGCAAACCTAAGAATAACATTTCGACTCATGAGCTAGGAGTCATTCAAGACACTGTACACTGTGTACGTCAAGCCCATATTGGAGTATGCAGTACCAGTATGGAGCCCACACATGGTCAAGCATGTTAAGAAATTAAGGAAAGGACAAAGGTTTGTAACAAGACAAGTCCCGTAGCTAAGGGGTATGTCCTACGAGGAGAGGTCAAGAGAAATCAAATTGACGACACTAGAGGATATGGGGAGGAGGGGGGGAACACATGATAAAAAATGAAGTACTGAGAAGAATTGAAAAGGTGGAGAGTGACAGAATGTTTCAGAGATATGACACAGCAACAAGGGGTCACAACTGAAGTTAAAAACTCAGATGACTCACGGGAATGTTAGAAAGTATTTCTTCACCCAAAGAATTATCAAGAAGTGGAAAAATTTGGAGAGTGATACAGTGGAGGTAGGATCTTGACATAGGTTTCAGAGGTATGATAAAGTTCTTGTAACAGGGAAACAGTGTACCTAGTAACGACCAGAGAAGAGGCTGGACGAGAAGCGACGACTCGATCCCTGCAACCACAACTAGGTGAGTACACACACACACACACACACACACACACACACACACACTGCTACTACTACTTCTGCACACACACACCACTACTACTATTACTACTACCACCACCACTCACACACACACACACACACACACACACACACACACACACACACACACACACACACACACACACACACATAAACAACACAACACACACACACACCGACACCCGACCCTCACTTCCTCCAACTCTGGACAAAATTTGGGCGGCGTGAACCGAAAATTGAAACGATATTAAAAGCTTGTGACCAATTTTGCCGCCAAGACGACTTTAGTGGAAAAAGGTTTTGACGGAGAGGAAATATTGAATATAGTGTGTGTGTGTGTGTGTGTGTGTGTGTGTGTGTGTGTGTGTGTGTGTGTGTGTGTGTGTGTGTGTGTGTGTGTGTGTGTGTGTGTGTGTGTGTGTGTGTGTGTGTGTGTGTGTGTGTGTGTGTGTGTGTGTGTGTGTATGTGAGTATATGTGTGTGTGTGCATGAGTATGTGTGTATGTATGAGTATATGTGTGTGTGTATAAGTACATCTGTGTGTGTGTGTGAGAGAGAGAGAGAGAGAGAGAGAGAGAGAACGTGTGTGTTAGTATGTGTGTTTAGTAGTATGTAGCTGAGTGTTCGGCTGTTAAGCTCAAATTTTGGGTCGCCGCCCATTTCCTTTTGCTGACTATTGTCTATTTCCATCGTGTTTTCTATTGAAATCTCTCACAGATCTAGCTTCTTCTAAGTCTTTCCCAAGCTTTCACACTTTACTGTTCTTTCTAACATCTACCGTATACAGCTTAATTTTGTTGTTCAACTTCCTTCTTCGACCCACAATCTACTGTCTTCCAATTATGTCCTAGAATCTGTATTGATAAAGCCACTGGATGGCGAAACGTCTACAATAAAGATATCCAGATGTTGCACATGTGTCTTAACTTTCAACAGTTCTTATCCTGTGGCTAAAGTAGGTCATCAAAATATTAATTGTTTTATAAGACCGACAAGATGATGAATAAGACAATTGCAACATCCCGGTGGTTTTATTTTCAAGACGTTTCGATAAAACATTGACTTCAATGAGTTTAACACAATTCAGTTCAGAAACCTCTTTATTAAATTAACCAAGCCACTGGTTAGCCACAGGTGTTCAGAAACAAGGTGAAGAATGAGACGCTCTCGCAATATTTGGGAATATTTATTAAGGAAGTGTTTCTCTAGCCACTAGCTTCTTCAGACCAATACAACACGTGAAATATCACTCCTCCGATATATCCCACAAAAAAAATGTTACGACGTAAAACGCATTACTATTGTCATAATATTAAAACTGTTTATATTAGCAGGAAATCATCATTTTACAGTTGTTAAATCTTCTTGACACTAGTGACACCACAGACCGTGAGAACTTATTGAGGATTTCTGTGATCAGACTGATAAATGTAGAGAAGAAGTGGAGATAAATGGTATAAAATACCGACACGGTGGACAAATGTAAAGTGGAGCTTAATGTGACTACGTTTGTGACGTTGACTATGTTAGTGACGTTGACTACGTTTGTGACGTTGACTATGTTAGTGACGTTGACTACGTTTGTGACGTTGACTATGTTAGTGACGTTGACTACGTTTGTGACGTTGACTATGTTAGTGACGTTGACTATGTTTGTGACGTTGACTACGTTTGTGACGTTGACTATGTTAGTGACGTTGACTATGTTAGTGACGTTGACTACGTTTGTGACGTTGACTACGTTTGTGACGTTGACTACGTTTGTGACGTTGGCTACGTTAGTGACGCTGACTACGTTTGTGACTTTGACTACGTTAGTGACGTTGACTACGTTTGTTACTTGATAAAGTCCACTGTGTGGGCTAAACGTAGTCAATAATGGATCCCATTATACTGCAGTTGTGTACAGAAGAGGTCCTCAAGTTTTTATTATTTAAATTCTCGGAAATTGAGTGGATCATTCGAGAATTATATTCTGGGTCTGTGAGGAGAGTCTTTGATCAGTAACCAAAACGTAAAGTAACCTAGAATTTAGCTCCTTATTTAGGTTAGATTTCGTCAAGTGGCTATTTTTTGGAGGCTTCCAAAATTATTTTATCCTTTATAAAAAACTGTCTTCATTGGGAATCCTACTTAGTATTGTTGAATTTACCAAGGGTAAAAGACAGGGATGTCATTGTTCCACAGCTCGATTGCGAGCGCATTTACCTTACAAGCTGAAGTCCGTGGTTCGATCCCTGCTACGGATGGAAACATCCGGACGTGTTTCCTTAAAACACTTGCTGTCCTTGTTCATTTATCAGTAAAATAGGTACCTGGGTATTAGTCGACTGGTGTAGGTCGCATCCTGGGGACAAAATTGACCTAAATTGCCCGAAATGTTCTGCATAACAAGCGGTTTTCCATATAGTTTTATGTCACTGATGTCAGCTAAGTTATTACATTTATTATTAAAGATTCGCCGGTATTCTCCCGGCCCGGGCCTTTTCCAAGTGGTGGCCCGGCCTTGGCTCCCTCTTTAGGGAGTGTCTGAGACCTAAGTCTCCCATGGGAGGAGGCACAAGTACCTCCTCATCTTTGGGACCAACTGTCCCCAGGCCTAGCCACAAGCTAGGTCTCTCTGGTCTGCCACCTCCGCCCCAGGGGAGTTAATGGGAATGACAGTCTTGTGAGCTGTAAGCTCGGGCTTAGGCACCTACCCTACCCTAGAAGGGCTGGGCATGGTGTCGATGTCAGCTAAGCCTGTATACATTGTACTTGTAGAAATCAATATTATTATTATTATTATAACCTATAAATGCTCTCTACCTTACTAATAATACATGAACATCATATTGGCCTTTAAAGTCCATTGTTATTATAAATCCATAAAACTCCACCGACCTTAAGGTCACGCAACATTTTTAAGAACCTGTGCTGTAAAAACAACTTCTAAGTCGTATTACATTTATAAATGTTGAAGTCCAGTTAAGCTCCATTTTCTACAATAAATCCTCCACTACAATAGTGTATTTCCCATCAAACAAGACCAATACTTACATTACTTGATGCCTCCCAACTCTGGTGTCCGCATCAACGTGACCTCCCATCAGTACCTTCATCAGTAAGACAATAATTCACAATTAAAGCACTATTATGTAAATTTTGAACACTGTGCTTCCTTCTTGTGTTCAGGTGTCTTGTCAGGTCTCGTATCTCTAATCTTGCCAACGTCACTCTGTTATTTTAACTAAAGTGTATTTTTCACTTTTTTTTAGAGGATTTAGTGGTCTGTTTATTATTCTTAGCTTCAGTTAGTACAAAATATCTTCGTTTACTTCTAGTGTCACTAAAAATACCCCGCCCGAAGCACTCTTAATAGTCGAGGTTTATAAGGTTTAAAGCCTGTCGAAAACACAAGGTTCAGAAAAGCTGTAAGTCACCTCTGTACCACCAGTCAAGAAAAGTTTAATTCTTATATTCGGTTGCAAGTTAAACTCTCAGCATATACACTGAGATATATATACCATTGTTCATAATAAGACGAACCTTAAGTTTAATGAAGGAACCTGCAATGTGTAATGCAACCCGCACTTAATAACGCAACCCGGGTTTGGTAACGCAACCAGCACTTTGTAATGCAGTCAAAACTAATTAAACCGCACTCACTAACGAATAGCAGAATACTAAAAAAATTCTTAAGAGTCAAGCAAAGCATTACGTGAATTGCCACGAGTTAATTCTGAAACATAACCAGACGGAATTTAGCTAATTCTGATTAGTCATCCCCAAGGGGATCTTGTATGCTCACTGGGCAATACCAAGTCGGCAGCAGTTAAACTTCATGGCTGCGTCTTAGGTAATTATTCACAATCAGATGCCGTCACGGCTTCCCCTCCCCACGTCTTCAACATAAGTGTCTCCCAAATTTACCCCTTACGGTGTATATACAGTACACACAGAAGTGTGTATCTCGGTATATATACAAACACACACACACACAAACACACACACACACACACACACACACACACACACACACACACACACACACACACACACACACACACACACACACACACACACACACACACACACACACACACACACACACACACACACACACACACACACACATATACATATATAATCTGTCCAGGTGTATGAAATGAATCTGCATATCTTCTCCAAAGTCTTTCGTCTTGTAAGTATAAGAATGACTGCAAGAATAGCTAGAATGGTTCTTGAATTCCACCTTGAATGTCTTCAAAGAATCTAAACACTCGTGTTAGAGGGTACAAAAACTTCATATCATCTCTACATCCTGATTTATGGAGGATCTCTTCTGTTCCATTAACAAACTGTGTCTTTAGTTCCTCATAATTCTTCACCAGTTGGGATACAAATGTATACTCAATATTTGGAGAACTTATTTTAGCACCAAGATTTTCATCCATTAACAAATGGAGAATCCTGTCCTGAACGTGATGGTGACAACTGATAAATTGTGGTTTGCTAATTCCCTTCTCTGAGGAAATTCAGAGCAATGATCATCTTTATTGTATTCCATAAGTTGTTTTCATCAATAACTTTTGCCATTCCTTCAGCAATAGTTCCAGTCTTGTCATCATTCAAATGTAGTTCATCCAGTTTTACTTCGTCTTTTTCATTTTTAAATACTAATACCTGATACTCATTTTCCTCAATGTGCTTTCCATCGAAATGTGAAGATCATTAGTACTGTCTTGAGTTGCTGCTACTTATGAGTAGTATCGCAGATATATAGTGATTCATAGTTTTTTATAGAAATGATTTTTTTGAAAACTGAGAGGAATTAGGGTCTTTTTCATTGTTTTTTTAACAAACGTTTATCGATTTATGACACAGGAGATGTTTAACTTGGAAAAAGTAAAAAGGTTATATATTTATATATATATTACAGACTCCTCCAGTAGACCAGTTCCTCCCAAACAGCACAAACAGTCCCACTGGGACAAACCGATCATGGAAAAAATCGCCAACACAATGCTCTCCAATGCTTCAGGAAAAGACAAAGCTCGTCTCCTGGCAGTGAAGGCACCACACTCAGGAGATTTCCTGTTAGCTGTTCCCAATTCCTCCTTGGGCACCCGTCTCGACCCACAGGCCATTCGGATTGGTGTTGCTCTTCGCCTAGCCGCCCCCATCCTCACCGAACATAGGTGTATTTGCGGCAGGGCGACAGCTGATCAATTCGGACTTCATGGTCTTGTGTGTCACACAGCAGAAGGGAAGTATGCCAGACATGAGGAGGTCAATGACATCATAAAGAGAAGCCTCGCCACAGCCCGTTGCCCAGCTCAACGGGAACCCCAAGTACAGAGGTCTGATGGAAGTCAAAAAGTCCTGATGTAGCCACTATGCTGCCCTGGAAGGATGGAAAGCAGATTGCCTGGGACTACACCTGTGCTGCCATATTGGCAGACACCTACTTGTCATACTCTGTAGTGGAAGGGGGTGGAGCTGCCAGCCACAGGGAGACCCAGAAGATCCGAAAATATGAAGACCTTCCCCCTTGTTATAACTTCATTCCAATAGGGTCGGAGACCCTTGGAGCATGGGGCAAGTGTGCTCTAAAGTTCCTCAAAGAGCTGGGTGAAAAGCTCATCATAGAAACCAAGGACCACAGGGCGACCAGCTTTCTCTTTCAGAGACTCAGTGTTGCGATCCAGAGAGGAAATGCCTGCAGCATTCTGGGCACGCGGCCCACTGCAGGGGAGCTGAACGAAGTATTCGAGATGTAGCTCTGAGTTACCTATGTTGTTTTGCTTTCTGTTGTATTTTTGTGAATGTTTGGCCAATGTATTTTTGTCTTTAAATAAAACATACTTGAAATATAGGGGGTGGTAGGAGAAAATTCTCAAACAGCTTCAGGGAAAACACTGAGTTTTCCCTGAAGCAAGTTTATTCTTTTCTCTAAGGATGAGGGTCCCCATGACAGTTCTAGAGGTGGTACCTCCCTATATTACATATATATATATATATATATATATATATATATATATATATATATATATATATATATATATATATATATAAAGAAATGTGTTTGCCGGTGAGGTATACTGATCCAAGAAAGAGGAGTTATCTTCCACTTCCTCAGATTAAATGTGACTGTCTCCTATTTCTCCAAATACTGCAGTACCCCTACTGGTTTAGTGTTCTACAAGAATCTAATAATAATAATAATAACAGTAATCCTATTATTGCTTCTACTACTACTACTACTAATAATAATAACATTAGTGAATATACACTAAGTGCTTACTTTAATCTTTTGTTTTGGGCATAAAGTCTTTCTTTGTATCAATAAGCAGGTGATTCACGACCTTAATGACTAAGTACTGTCAGGAGGCCTTAGACCTATTTTAATTATATCGACATGAAGCGCAAACCACTGAACCAGTATGGGTCATCTTTCTTTCTTTCTTTCTTTCTTTCTTTCTTTCTCTCTCTCTCTCTCTCTCTCTCTCTCTCTCTCTCTCTCTCTCTCTCTCTCTCTCTCTCTCTCTCTCTCTCTCTCTCTCTCTCTCTCTCTCTCTCTCTCTCTCTCTCTCTCTCTCTCTCTCTCTCTCCCTATCACCATTCCTGCGTTCTTCCTGGAGAAAATAATCTTAACTTGAGAAACACTGAGAAATATTCTGGCCATAACTTGAGAGGTTGGGTCGAAGGCACCGGTTCTGCTCCTCCTCCTCCTCCTCCTCCTCCTCCTCCTCTTCCTCCTCACGTTCTTTATGTTCTCTCTAACGTCCTAAATTTTTCTTCCAGGCGAACCTTCACCCCATAAGTGTTCTAGATTGTCTAATATTTTGTTATTGTGAACGTAACTCCCTTATATACATACATATACATACATACATACATATATATATATATATATATATATATATATATATATATATATATATATATATATATATATATATATATATATATATATATATATATATATATATATATATATATATATATATATATATATATATATATATATATATATATATATTGCAGCGCTTTCGTGAACTCTCACTTCATTAAGGAATATTAAAAGTAATATAACAACGGATTCTTATATATTAGTGGTGGTACCTGACATGTGACTGAGCGTGGGGACAGTAAGTGTACTGACCCTCGCTCGTTGGGAAAGTCTTGAAGTATAACATTAAAACTTAGCAAGTATCTATGTTCATTCACGTGAAAAATTTTAATTAGACCACTAGTTGTGTACATTCTGAAAAATTTGCAACATACAAATCAATGGTTGAACGATGTATATACTTTGTATAATAATAATAATGTTGATGATAATAATAATAATAATAATAATAATAATAATAATAATAATAATAATAATAATAATAATAATAATAATAATAATAATAATTATAATAATAATAATAATAATAATAATAAAAATAAAATAATAATAATAATTATTATTGTTATTTTTATAATTATTGTTGTTACTATTATTTTATTATTATTATTATTATTATTATTATTATTATTATTATTATTATTATTATTATTATTATTATTATTATTATTTTAGTTGTTATCCAAGAGTGCTGTCAACTAGTTATTCTTGTTTAAGAGAAGACTGTGTAAGTGCATCTTACCGTGACTTGTATTAACTTTCTTAACTCAAGCATCGCTGTTCTTACTCTTCCCGGCGCAGCGTCGAACGAGACGAGGAGCGTGGGCGGGGTGGAGAAGACCGTGGGTGTGCTCTCCTTCAGGACTGTCACCAGGACAGACATGGGACACTACCTCTGCATCGCAAACAATTCCGTTCCTCCCTCTGTCAGCAAAAGGATGGTGCTCAACGTTAGATGTGAGTATCTACAGTATAGAAAGAGCACTAGGGAAAGGGAACCATTTAGGTGGGAGGAGGTAAGGGTGATTAACGTAGGGTCTGTGTACCCAGAAAGAGCATTAAGGAAAGGGAAGCAGTTGGGGAGGAAAAGGTAAGATCTGCTCATCGTTAAATATGAGAGGCAAGGAAAACAGATAAAACGAATCGAAAAAATTCTCACTAAATATATCTTGAAATAAGAGAAAAAATAGTGAGGAGGGATCCAGGAAGATATTGTCATGGAAGATATTAATACAGGAATCTTGAATTTTGATTATGTAGAAAAAATGGAACTTTAAAGAATAATAGTCGGAGGAAATGTCCAGAGTTTGGTGGAGGAGTTACAGTAATCTAGATAAATATATGAGTGGAAATGGCTGGGTGTGAGTAAGACTAGCCTAGCATGGCTTGGTATACCTACTGCAATGCTCACCAGTAAAGACCTCAGAAAGATTTACAAAAGAAATTTTTCTTTAGTAAAATTATTAAAACAATTTACATCTACAAGACGCTAAGGCAGATTTATAGATACACGTCTACCACAGTTATTAGTGGGGTGAATTGCAGGTGGTCGCACAGGTATGCAGGAGGTTTTACTAGATGTTAGATGATAAAATTATTAGGTAGGTGAACTTGCTAGGAGATAGGTGGTCTTACAAGTACTGGGAAAGAGATGCTGCAGCGCGTGGTTGTTAATAAATAGGAAGTATTTTGGTAACACACCAGGCATATGATATTTGTGTAAACAAACATCCTCGGCAACTATATCCACGTATTTAGAGGATTGTCCAGCAGTGACAATTTCATTGTTACCAACCCCTGCAAGGAAGGATAACATCACATTTCTCTCGTAGTACTAAAGTTTCCTTGTAGAAAGCCCGTAGCATTCTAAGGAATTCTGAGGAAACTTCCCTGTGCAGCCAAAACGTGCACGACTCTACAGCATACGAAAGACATTAACCCAGCGTTCCTGTCCGCCATATCACTTCGGCATGGGCAGTGACCCACATCAGTTGGTTGATCATCTCGCAAAAAATCTTTCAGGACGTCTGAATACCATCATTCTGGCACATTTGAAACATTCTGGGGACCTTTTTTCCTGTTTTTCCATTGTGAACACACGGCTTCCTTTGAGGTCATCCCTTTGTTCACCATCGTCTCCACCAACATCGCCATAAACATTCTTAGGTGGAAAATATCCAGTGACATTAGCCTCCAGCTTCCTCTGTGACAACTTCAATTTTTTCAGGTAAGAGTATAGCGTAGTAATTGGTTTCCTTCTATTACGCCTTCAAATTTCCCGTCTTGAATTTATCACTCAAGATTTCGCACGCCTCCGTTCTCCCATCCTTTTCATCCAGGACTACATACACAGAGCTCAGCCCACGCTATATGCAACTTCCACTGTAAGGACCACTAAGAAATACTTAGTACTCCATACACAAATAACTCGTATAGATAATGAGACTTATGACAATCGAAACGTTGTCATAAATATCATTCTTCTATGTATGTGTTATCTGTGTTTTGTTCCAGTCACAGTATTGTGTTTTTTTATTCTTTACTAAGTACTCCCATGTGTGGTGTGGCTGACAACGCAATCCGGGCTCTTCACTAGAAGAAACCCTTGGCTGTGGCTATGGTAGCCACTGCATCTATCTAGTACGTAATCATGAAACCTCCTTCTACCTTTCCCTGAGTTTCTACTGCTTGGGTGTCTAAACAGTTCATGTGGATAATGCGGTAAGAAGTTAGGAGAAACTGTTGAGCGAGCATAATTATATATATATAGCAGAGACAACCAGAGCAATGCTTGCATAACCCACAGAAACCCCGACGGCCACCTGATGAACTGCAACGAGGCCCAGATAATTTTTACCGATTCTAAGCTGTGGAGGCAACGGCGCCTGAAAGAATCATTGATCGCAGTTCCTAATACGACTGAACACATGAAGTTACAAAATCTTCCCTACCTTGACCCCGCATGATTCAGACCTCGCATCGTCCCGCCTACATCGTGACGTGGTCACCACGTGATTGTTATTGAGGTAGGATTAAACCTCACATGACCGCTGACTATACTTACCTCATCTCTCCTGCCTGACATGCGCCTTGTGTTTTTTGTACTCTACGTGTCATAAAAGTAAACAAAGTCCCGGGACTGAAGCGTCTCCTCGAAAATGTCTTAAGTTCATAAGTGTCCTTTTCTTCTGGAAGCATTCTGTTAAGAAAATATTGTAGGGAGAGAGAGAGAGGGAGATATGAACATAGAACGGGAAAGAAAGAATGCTGCCGTGAGGGAAACTAAAATTCAACTGACTTTGGACAGAAATGAAGAAAGGGTGACTATACATATAATTCTCTCTCTCTCTCTCTCTCACGCACACGCACACGCTCACACACACACACACACACACACACACACACACACACACACACACACACACACACACACACACACACACACACACACACACACACACACACACACACACACACACACACATAGATCTTGACCATCGTACAGTGTCACCACCCGCCGCCCTATGTGAATTATTATGGTGATAGTGTGATAAGATCATCTTCCTCTTACGAGCTGAGTGGGAGGCAAAGGGAAGAGAAAGAGAGAGAGAGAGAAAGAAAGAGACAGACAGACAGACAGACAGACAGACAGACAGACAGAGACAGAGAGACAGAGAGATAGACAGAAAGACAGACAGACAGACACAAAGACAGAAAGAGTAGAAGTGGAAGAGTGTTAGAACCCGGGGAAGAGGTGCATATCCTTGGGTGGAAATTTGATTCCAGAATGTCTATGAAGAATCACGTGGTAAATCTTGTAAGCAAGGCAGGCAAGAAATGATCAGCACTAAGGCCTATCTCATACCTGCCCAAGAACAGAGGCTTCAAAACTCTGTAGAAGACACACGTACACTCACACCTTGAGTATCCACCACTTTCCTGGATTGCCTGCCCGCTCACGTGTCACTATAAATTCTGGACTTAAGGCGACTCATCTCTGGCCTGGACCCGGCCTAGATGGATCTGTCATTTCAGCAGAGCCTTCAACAAAGGAGAGATGTGGGCGGTTTCAGTGTTATGTGCAAAGCTAATAATGTCAAAGTTCCACCGCACTTGGCTCCACTTTGCGAACAGTAACCCCATGTACACCCCACAGTAACATCGCGTTCACCCCACAGTAACCCCGCGTACACCCCACAGTAACCCCTTGTTCACCCCACAGTAACCCCGTGTACACCCCACACTAACCCCGTGTACACCTCACAGTAACCCCGCGTTAACCCCACAGTAACCCCATGTTCACCCCACAGTAATCCCGTGTACACCCCACAGTAACCCCGTGTACACCCCACAGTAACCCCGCGTTCACCCCATAGTAACCCCCTGTTCACCCCACAGTAACCCCGCGTTCACCCCATAGTAACCCCATGTACACCACACAGTAACCCCGCGTTCACCCCAGAGTAACCCCGTGTACACCCCAGAGTAACCCCACGTTCACCTCATAGTAACCCCGTGTTCACCCCACAGTAACCACGCATTCACCCATAGTAACCCCGTGTACACCCCACAGTAACCCCGCGTTCCCCCCATAGTAACCCCATGAACACCCTACAGTTACCCTAAGTTCACCCCATAGTAACCCCATGTACACCTCACAGTAACCCCATGTACACCCCTCAGTACCCCATGTACACCCCAGAGTAACCCCCGTGTACATCCCAGAGTAACCCCGCGTTCACCCCATAGTAACCCCGTGTACACCCCAGAGTAACCCCGTGTTCACCCCACAATAACCCGATGTACGCCCCACAGTAACCCCTTGTACACCCCACAGTAACCCCGTGTACTCCTCACAGTACCCCATGTACACCCCATATTAACCTCATATACACCCCACAGTACCCCATGTACACCCTACAGTAGCCCCCTTTTCACCTCACAGTAACCCAATGTACACTCCACAGTAACCCCGTGTACACCCCACAATAACCCCATGTACACCCCACAGTAACCCCATGTACACCCCACAGTAACCCCGTGTGCACCTCACGATAACCCTGTATACACCCCACAGTAACCCCGTGTATAACCCACAGTAACCCCCGTGTACACCCCACAGTAACCCCGTGTACACTCCACAGTAACCCCGTGTACACCCCACAATAACCCCATGTACACCCCACAGTAACCCCATGTACACCCCACAGTAACCCCGTGTACACCTCGCGATAACCCTGTATACACCCCACAGTAACCCCGTGTATACCCCACAGTAACCCCCGTGTACACCTCACAGTAACCCCGTGTACACCCCACAGTAACCCCGTGTTCACCTCACAGTAACCCCCATGTTCACCCCACAGTAACCCTCGTGAACACCCCACAGTAACTCCCGTGTACACCCCCCCAGTAACCCTATGTACACCCCACAGTAACCCCGTGATGAATGGTTTGAAAAACCGACAAGTTGAAGATTGAGACACTTATGCAACATATGGGAATCTTTATTCAGCACTGCAGCATCATGGGATCTTGTTACAAAGAATTCTTCAACACTTGTCCAACCTTTGGACGAAGACCTACTTCGACTAGTGGATGGTACCACTATGACCCCACCTCCTGCTTCGCCTCACCTGACTACAGTATATAAGCCACGTCTACGGTCCTATGCTGTACATTCTACAAGATTGATGGAATGAACACATAGACTCCAGGCTGAGGGACTGATTACCTCAAACTCCTCCTTCTACTTTGTATTGGACTGATGAAGCCACTGTGTGGCTTCATCAGTCGTACACCCCACAGTAACCCCCGTGTACAACCCACAGTAACCCCCGTGTACACCCCACAGTAACCCCCATTTATACCCACAGTAACCTCCGTGTACAGCCCACAGTAACCCCCGTTTATACGCACAGTAACTCCCGTGTACACCCCACAGTAACCCCCGTTTATACCCACATTAACCTCCCCTTATACACCCGATTGTAACTCCTGTGTACACCCCACAGACCGCGAGCCAGCCGTGTATGTGAGTCACCAGATGATCGGCGTGTACCGTGGTGATGACGTAGCCATCAACTGTACCGTGACGGCGTACCCTAGACCAGTAGTCTTCTGGCAGGATAACCTGGGCAAGATGATCATATCAGGTGTGTAGCATACGTACCTTCCTGTGTGATGTACCTTAGTTATGTGTACCTCCACGTATGTACAAATATATATATATATATATATATATATATATATATATATATATATATATATATATATATATATATATATATATGTATTGACCAGTTTTACCTATTCGGCACGAAATATATATATATATATATATATATATATATATATATATATATATATATATATATATATATATATATATATATATATCGTGCCGAATAGGTAAAACTGGTCAATTAGCTAGAACTCATTTAAAATTAAGTCCTTTCTAAAATTTTCTATTTTAAGTTTGAAAATACATTTTTTTCATTTGTGTTAATGTAAAAAATTAATAATTTTGTACCAAAAGATCCTTAGAAGACTTGCCTAACCTTATTATAACAAGCGCAATTTAATTTAGCCTAATCCAACTAAACATATTATAGAAAAGTTTTAAATAATTTAATAATAAGCATACACAAAGAAATATACTTTTTTTCATTAGGGTCAGAATGACTTTTGGGAAATTTTTGCATACTCAAATATTCGCTTGTCTTATTCTGCAAGAAGTGCGTTGCTATTTAAGCCAAAATCGCAAGCTTTACCTATTCGGCACGACACGCACACTTACAGATAGACAGACAGACACACACACACACACACGCACACACACACACAAACACAAACACACGCACACACACACACACACACACACACACACAAGGTAACAGAAGTAAGACACGAGAGAGAGGGTTGGGTAGATTGCGTTTTCCTAGACTGCAGGAAGGCCTTTGACACAGTTCCCCACAAGAGATTAGTGCAGAAGCTGGAGGATCAGGCACACGTAAAAGGAAGGGCACTGCAGTGGATAAGGGAATACCTGACAGGGAGGCAGCAACGAGTCATGGTACGTGAAGAGGTATCACAGTGGGCGCCTGTTACGAGCGGGGTCCCACAGGGGTCAGTTCTAGGACTAGTGCTATTTTTGATATATGTGAACGACATGATGGAAGGAATAGACTCTGAAGTGTCCCTGTTCGCAGATGACGTGAAGTTGATGAGAAGAATTAAATCGGACGAGGATGAGGCAGGACTGCAAAGAGACCTGGAGAGGCTGGACATGTGGTCCAGTAACTGGCTTCTCGAATTCAATCCAGCCAAATGCAAAGTCATGAAGATTGGGGAGGGGCAAAGAAGACCGCAGACAGAGTATAGGCTAGGTGGACAAAGACTACAGACCTCACTCAGGGAGAAAGACCTTGGGGTGACCATAACACCGAGCACATCACTGGAGGCACACATCAACCAAATAACCGCTGCAGCATACGGGCGCCTGGCAAACCTGAGAATAGCGTTCCGATACCTTAATAAGGAATCGTTCAAGACACTGTATACTGTGTATGTTAGGCCCATACTGGAGTATGCAGCACCAGTCTGGAACCCACACCTGGTCAAGCACGTCAAGAAGTTAGAGAAAGTACAAAGGTTTGCAACAAGGCTAGTCCCAGAGCTCAAGGGAATGTCGTACGAGGAAAGGTTAAGGGAAATCGGACTGACGACACTGGAGGACAGAAGGGTCAGGGGAGACATGATAACGACATACAAGATACTGCGGGGAATAGACAAGGTGGACAGAGATAGGATGTTCCAGAGAGGGGACACAGGGACAAGGGGTCACAACTGGAAGCTGAAGACTCAGACGAGTCACAGGGACGTTAGGAAGTATTTCTTCAGTCATAGAGTTGTCAGCAAGTGGAATAGCCTAGCAAGTGAAGTAGTGGAGGCAGGAACCATACATAGTTTTAAGAAGAGGTATGACAAAGCTCAGGAAGCAGAGAGAGAGAGGATCCAGTAGCGATCAGTGAAGAGGCGGGGCCAGGAGCTGAGTCTCGACCCCTGCAACCACAATTAGGTGAGTACAATTAGGTGAGTACTCACACACACACTCACACACACACACACACACACACACACAGACCTGGTCCAGCAATTGGCTCCTGGAGTTCAATCCCACCAAGTGCAAAGTCATGAAGATTGGGGAAGGGCAAAGAAGGCCGCAGACGGAGTACAGTCTAGGGGGTCAGAGACTACAAACCTCACTCAAGGAAAAAGATCTTGGGGTGAGTATAACACCAGGCACATCTCCTGAAGCGCACATCAACCAAATAACTGCTGCAGCATATGGGCGCCTAGCAAACCTCAGAACAGCATTCCGACATCTTAATAAGGAATCATTCAGGACCCTGTACACCGTGTATGTTAGGCCCATATTGGAGTATGCGGCACCAGTTTGGAACCCACACCTAGCCAAGCACGTGAAGAAACTAGAGAAAGTGCAAAGGTTTGCAACAAGACTAGTCCCAGAGCTATGAGGTATGTCCTACGAGGAGAGGTTAAGGGAAATCAACCTGACGACACTGGAGGACAGGAGAGATAGGGGGGACATGATAACGACATACAAAATACTGAGAGGAATTGACAAGGTGGACAAAGACAGGATGTTCCAGAGATTGGACACAGTAACAAGGGGACACAGTTGGAAGCTGAAGACACAGATGAATCACAGGGATGTTAGGAAGTATTTCTTCAGCCACAGAGTAGTCAGTAAGTGGAATAGTTTGGGAAGCGATGTAGTGGAGGCAGGATCCATACATAGCTTTAAGCAGACGTATGATAAAGCTCACGGCTCAGGGAGAGTGACCTAGTAGCGATCAGTGAAGAGGCGGGGCCAGGAGCTCGGACTCGACCCCCGCAACCTCAACTAGGTGAGTACAACTAGGTGAGTACACACACACACACACACACACACACACACACACACACACACACACACACACACACACAAGAAAGTGTAAGCAGTATTCCAACAAGTGAGAGTCCCCTTTCAACATATGTGGCTAGTATTAGTTAACTTCTTGTATCCCTCTTTAGTGCCAACGTGGCACGTCACCTCACTCAATGCCAATTAACCAGGTGTTTCTGTGTCTCAGGTGGTCGGTACCAGGTGATAGAGAACCAGGTGGGTGAGAGTCCGCCCAAGCTGCAGACGACGCTCATCATCCGGGGGTTGAGAGTGGAGGACATAACGACGTACCGCTGTAACGCCTCCATCGACAACGACAAGATGAGAGAGAAGAGCCTAGCTGTCCAGCTCAACGGTGGGTCTTACCGCTTCCTCTCTTGCTCACCCACCTGCCAGACAGTGAAGGAGAGCGAAACGTTGCGGAACAAGCTTCTGTTGGAACAGTATTCCACTCTGAGCGTAACTTTATCACGACTTTATTAAGCTTTACGCAGAGCGAAGCTTCGTCTGAAGCATAATCTAGTACTGCCATGTTAGGCTTTTCTTAACGTCTTTCACTCTTGTGTAAAGTTTATTAAAGTCTTTAAAACTGGACACTAACTCTAAATTAATTCTTTTCAACCCAAAATATCTGATTTTCACTCTGAAATTTTAAATATCCTGTAAATGCTTGAAAATAATAATAATAGTAATAATAATAAAAATTGTGTCCAAATTTGAATGCATCAGCAACTTCAGTCGAAACTTCAAAATATCCTATAAATGCTTGGAAAAAAAATTGAAAATGTGTGTCCAGATTTGGATATAACTAATGTGTGTAACTGTCCTACTCTCACGAGCTTTAAAATCACTCCTACACTTATATAACTCACTCCCTCACCGTTACAGTTAACTCCCACTCTCTTACAACTTACTCTCACACCCTTATAACTCGCTCTCACACTCCCAACAATTCACTTTCAACCCACTTCTACACTCCTGTAACTCTCACACTCCGACAATACTCTCTCAACGCAAGTACACCTACACTACTCATTCTCATCCACCCCTTACCACCTCGTTAATGATATATCTCCACTTCCCTGATATAGGCAGGCCAGGGGAAGGTGTGAGGAATACCACAGGGCAGTATCCCTCACAGGGAGGTATCCCCTCACATAGAGGTATCCCTCACAGGGAAATTATTCCCTATAAGGGAGATACCCCCTCTCACGGAGGTATCCCCTCACGTGGAGGTATCCCTCAAAGGAGGTATCCCTCACAGTTAGGTATCCCACACAGGGCGATATCCCCTGAGGCATTCCTCACACAGGGGCAGTCCTGCAGCAAGTCTGGACCCTATTATCTTTTTCGTCCATCCACAGAAATCTCTCGGCCCTCCACGGAGTCTTCCCCAGGACAGGACGAGTACTTTAAAGGTAGGTCGAGCCTGGCACCACCCCGGCAGTCCCCGACACCCTCCGTCTGGCACTCAGACCCTAATGCCAACCACACTACTACATCCTCTAGCAGTGCCAATAAAGGTCTTGATCTTCTGCTCAGATCTTTTGAGCAGACATTCTTAGTCTCTGTTATATCATTAATATTATTATTATTATTATTATTATTATTATTATTATTATTTTATCTGTTCTTATTATTATTATTATTATTATTATTATTATTATTATTATTATTATTATTATTATTATTATTATTATTATTATTTTCGATTGGATATGTTTAATATTACGAAAAATAGTCTTGTAGCAACTGCAATGGATTTAATTGCAATTAGTTATATCAGTTAAAACTCTTTGATGTTTTTGCTAATAATGAATGAATAACTTAAGTCGATATACCAAACTTGTTATCACACGAGTCATATAAATGCATGCTGATGAAAAGGATGTTGCCACTCCAAGCTTACTACAGCTTCCAGTGCTCACACACACACACACACACACACACACACACACACACACACACACACACACACACACACACACACTCACAAGTGTGTGTATATGTGTGTGAGTGCGTCTCTGTTAGAATTTAACCCCAACAAATGTAAAGTTAGGATAATTGCGGAAGGGCAAAGAAAACCGGAAACAGAGTGCAGGCCTGAGGCACAAAGGCTACAGACCTTCCAAAAAGAGAAGGACCTTAGTGTGAGCATAGTTCCCAGCATTTCGCCTGCGGCACGCCAGCCGAATAACCGCTGCAGCAAACGCAAGGCTGGCAAATTTAAGAGTAAGTTTCTGGAACCTCGACAAGGAGGCGCAAAAATCTTTATGCACGGTACTATTCAGACCTGTCTTGGAGTATGCAGCGCGAGGACAGAACCCTCATCTTGTAAAGCACGTCAAGAAGCTGGAGAAAAGTGAAACAGTTTGGAACCAGACTAGTTCCAGAGCTGAGGGGTATGAACAGTGAGAAGAGGCTAGAGGAGCTAAACCTGACGATACTAGAAGACAGAAGAAACAGTGGTGAATGTTTACGACGTGCAAAATAGTGAGAGAAATTGACAGGGTGGACAGGACGAGTGTGTTTGCGAGGCTGGGTTCAGGCACACGTCGATGTATTAATATGTGTACTGAACGTGACACTGGTATCTAATATGGGAGTAGAATGATATTAGTTCCTATAGCTATCCACGGCCACAAATGTGCTCACGTTAGGCGTGGCATGTCCAGGTTGTGAACAATTAACGTTAAAAGCATCGTGGTGTAGTGGACTAAGGCGTCGAGGATTTTAGTTTGCTTTCCGTGAGGCTGGTTAAAATATCTGTGGTTAGATACCTAGCTAGTCGCAATATGCTATTTGGTACAAAACTACTTGTTTCCTGGATGCATTAATATATATATATAGTGTATATATATATATATATATATATATAATATATATATATATATATATATATATACATATATATATATATATATACATATATATATACATATATATATATATATATATAGTAGGTTGGTAGACAGCAACCACCCAGGGAAGTACTACCGTCCTGCCAGATGACTGTGAAACAAAAACCTGTAACTGTTTTGCATGATGGTAGGATTGCTGGTTTCTTTTTCTGTCTCATAAACACGCTAAGATAACAGGGATATCTTGCTACTCCTACTTACACTTTGGTCACACTTCACAGACACGCACATGCATATATATATATACATACATCTAGGTTTTTCTCCTTTTTCTAAATAGCTCTTGTTCTTTTTTATTTCTTCTATTGTCCATGGGGAAGTGGAAAAGAATCTTTCCTCCGTAAGCCATGCGTGTCGTATGAGGCGACTAAAATGCCGGGAGCAATGGGCTAGTAACCCCTTCTCCTGTATACAATTACTAAAAAAGAGAAGAAGAAAAACTTTATAAAACTGGGTTGCTTAAATGTGCGTGGATGTAGTGCGGATGACAAGAAACAGATGATTGCTGATGTTATGAATGAAAAGAAGTTGGATGTCCTGGCCCTAAGCGAAACAAAGCTGAAGGGGGTAGGAGAGTTTCAGTGGGGGGAAATAAATGGGATTAAATCTGGAGTATCTGAGAGAGTTAGAGCAAAGGAAGGGGTAGCAGTAATGTTAAATGATCAGTTATGGAAGGAGAAAAGAGAATATGAATGTGTAAATTCAAGAATTATGTGGATTAAAGTAAAGGTTGGATGCGAGAAGTGGGTCATAATAAGCGTGTATGCACCTGGAGAAGAGAGGAATGCAGAGGAGAGAGAGAGATTTTGGGAGATGTTAAGTGAATGTATAGGAGCCTTTGAACCAAGTGAGAGAGTAATTGTGGTAGGGGACTTGAATGCTAAAGTAGGAGAAACTTTTAGAGAGGGTGTGGTAGGTAAGTTTGGGGTGCCAGGTGTAAATGATAATGGGAGCCCTTTGATTGAACTTTGTATAGAAAGGGGTTTAGTTATAGGTAATACATATTTTAAGAAAAAGAGGATAAATAAGTATACACGATATGATGTAGGGCGAAATGACAGTAGTTTGTTGGATTATGTATTGGTAGATAAAAGACTGTTGAGTAGACTTCAGGATGTACATGTTTATAGAGGGGCCACAGATATATCAGATCACTTTCTAGTTGTAGCTACACTGAGAGTAAAAGGTAGATGGGATACAAGGAGAATAGAAGCATCAGGGAAGAGAGAGGTGAAGGTTTATAAACTAAAAGAGGAGGCAGTTAGGGTAAGATATAAACAGCTATTGGAGGATAGATGGGCTAATGAGAGCATAGGCAATGGGGTCGAAGAGGTATGGGGTAGGTTTAAAAATGTAGTGTTAGAGTGTTCAGCAGAAGTTTGTGGTTACAGGAAAGTGGGTGCAGGAGGGAAGAGGAGCGATTGGTGGAATGATGATGTAAAGAGAGTAGTAAGGGAGAAAAAGTTAGCATATGAGAAGTTTTTACAAAGTAGAAGTGATGCAAGGAGGGAAGAGTATATGGAGAAAAAGAGAGAAGTTAAGAGAGTGGTGAAGCAATGTAAAAAGAGAGCAAATGAGAGAGTGGGTGAGATGTTATCAACAAATTTTGTTGAAAATAAGAAAAAGTTTTGGAGTGAGATTAACAAGTTAAGAAAGCCTAGAGAACAAATGGATTTGTCAGTTAAAAATAGGAGAGGAGAGTTATTAAATGGAGAGGTAGAGGTATTGGGAAGATGGAAGGAATATTTTGAGGAATTGTTAAATGTTGATGAAGATAGGGAAGCTGTGATTTCGTGTATAGGGCAAGGAGGAATAACATCTTGTAGGAGTGAGGAAGAGCCAGTTGTGAGTGTGGGGGAAGTTCGTGAGGCAGTAGGTAAAATGAAAGGGGGTAAGGCAGCCGGGATTGATGGGATAAAGATAGAAATGTTAAAAGCAGGTGGGGATATAGTTTTGGAGTGGTTGGTGCAATTATTTAATAAATGTATGGAAGAGGGTAAGGTACCTAGGGATTGGCAGAGAGCATGCATAGTTCCTTTGTATAAAGGCAAAGGGGATAAAAGAGAGTGCAAAAATTATAGGGGGATAAGTCTGTTGAGTGTACCTGGTAAAGTGTATGGTAGAGTTATAATTGAAAGAATTAAGAGTAAGACGGAGAATAGGATAGCAGATGAACAAGGAGGCTTTAGGAAAGGTAGGGGGTGTGTGGACCAGGTGTTTACAGTGAAACATATAAGTGAACAGTATTTAGATAAGGCTAAAGAGGTCTTTGTGGCATTTATGGATTTGGAAAAGGCGTATGACAGGGTGGATAGGGGGGCAATGTGGCAGATGTTGCAAGTGTATGGTGTAGGAGGTAGGTTACTGAAAGCAGTGAAGAGTTTTTACGAGGATAGTGAGGCTCAAGTTAGAGTATGTAGGAAAGAGGGAAATTTTTTCCCAGTAAAAGTAGGCCTTAGACAAGGATGTGTGATGTCACCGTGGTTGTTTAATATATTTATAGATGGGGTTGTAAGAGAAGTAAATGCGAGGGTCTTGGCAAGAGGCGTGGAGTTAAAAGATAAAGAATCACACACAAAGTGGGAGTTGTCACAGCTGCTCTTTGCCGATGACACTGTGCTCTTGGGAGATTCTGAAGAGAAGTTGCAGAGATTGGTGGATGAATTTGGTAGGGTGTGCAAAAGAAGAAAATTAAAGGTGAATACAGGAAAGAGTAAGGTTATGAGGATAACAAAAAGATTAGGTGATGAAAGATTGAATATCAGATTGGAGGGAGAGAGTATGGAGGAGGTGAACGTATTCAGATATTTGGGAGTGGACGTGTCAGCGGATGGGTCTATGAAAGATGAGGTGAATCATAGAATTGATGAGGGAAAAAGAGTGAGTGGTGCACTTAGGAGTCTGTGGAGACAAAGAACTTTGTCCTTGGAGGCAAAGAGGGGAATGTATGAGAGTATAGTTTTACCAACGCTCTTATATGGGTGTGAAGCGTGGGTGATGAATGTTGCAGCGAGGAGAAGGCTGGAGGCAGTGGAGATGTCATGTCTGAGGGCAATGTGTGGTGTGAATATAATGCAGAGAATTCGTAGTTTGGAAGTTAGGAGGAGGTGCGGGATTACCAAAACTGTTGTCCAGAGGGCTGAGGAAGGGTTGTTGAGGTGGTTCGGACATGTAGAGAGAATGGAGCGAAACAGAATGACTTCAAGAGTGTATCAGTCTGTAGTGGAAGGAAGGCGGGGTAGGGGTCGGCCTAGGAAGGGTTGGAGGGAGGGGGTAAAGGAGGTTTTGTGTGCGAGGGGCTTGGACTTCCAGCAGGCATGCGTGAGCGTGTTTGATAGGAGTGAATGGAGACAAATGGTTTTTAATACTTGACGTGCTGTTGGAGTGTGAGCAAAGTAACATTTATGAAGGGATTCAGGGAAACCGGCAGGCCGGACTTGAGTCCTGGAGATGGGAAGTACAGTGCCTGCACTCTGAAGGAGGGGTGTTAATGTTGCAGTTTAAAAACTGTAGTGTAAAGCACCCTTCTGGCAAGACAGTGATGGAGTGAATGATGGTGAAAGTTTTTCTTTTTCGGGCCACCCTGCCTTGGTGGGAATCGGCCGGTGTGATAATAAATAAAAATATATATATATATATATATATATATATATATATATATATGCAAAACAACCACTCTGAAAGAATAGAGAAATTCCAAGCGCTTTCGTGACTACTCACATTATCAAGGAACTATGGACATAGTTCCTTGATAATGTGAGTAGTCACGAAAGCGCTTGGAATTTCTCTATTCTTTCAGAGTGGTTGTTTTGCATATTCTGAAATCACCTGTTTACTGTGATCTTATTGGATATATATATATATATATATATATATATATATATATATATATATATATATATATATATATATATATATATATATATATATATATATATATACATATATATATATATATATATATTTTTTTTATTATTTTTTTTATTATCACACCGGCCGATTCCCACCAAGGCAGGGTGGCCCGAAAAAGAAAAACTTTCACCATCATTCACTCCATCACTGTCTTGCCAGAAGGGTGCTTTACACTACAGTTTTTAAACTGCAACATTAACACCCCTCCTTATATATATATATATATATATATATATATATATATATATATAAATATATATATATATATATATATAATAGCTCTTTGACGAAAATATTGCGAATTTTTTCCAAGCATAGAAATGCGTAATTAAATGTGTTGATTAGCTGGAATAGGAGAACATCTTAGCTAACTAAATTTGTTAGTGTTTGCTTTAATAGTTGAGTCTTGCATTGGATGCAACTTTGCGAGTGATGCAACAGAGATGATGATCATCACAGCTAACACACACTCTTGCTAATTGACCTAACGTCAGCCTTATGCCTGATCTGAATTTAATGGAGTTCGCAGTAATGATTCTCCCAGTAAAATGTAGATGAGTTTAGCTCATTCTGCTCCAAATGAGTTAATCGAGAGTGGTCATTTGACCCAGCATGACCTGTTAAAATGTCGGTCCATGCTGGTGCTGTTACTACTGCTGCTGCTGTTGTTTTTGTGGTTGCTGTTGTTGTTGGTTTTGCTAATCTGTTGTTGAAGATGCTTCTTCTCTTGCTATTGTCAGTGCTGCTGTCTTTGCCGTTGCTTCTGCTGCTGTCGCTTTAGCCGCTTCTACTGCTATTGGTTCCACCGCTGCTACTGCTGCTGCTGTTACATTATGCGGTTTGATGGTTGATGCATCTTTGTCTGATTCATCAAATGAATCATTCATGATTTACTTATTCTATATACATAATGTTGTACTCCATGAGTAGTGACAGATATGAAAGGCAGGTGAATTAGGTTGAAAGCCCACACTCAAGGTCTCACAGGTTTAACCATTAATCATTAATGCATTGACTTCCTTACGCTGGTAAATCTCTTCCTTAATTAGCTCGAAAGCTCCCCTGTCTTCAAATAACATGTTCATTTTCCCCTATAATCCACCTTGTCCATAATTACTATTGTATTTACTTTGTCTGCTTTTATAAGGTGAAGTCCAGGATCTTTCCTTAATTCATGGTATGACTTAACAAATCTTTGAGAACAACTGTGTTGCAGAAGTCTGAGCTTCGCCTCCTCACCAAGGAAGAGAGATACTATAATGGGACAATCCGATGCGTATATCACGTGTAGTGATGGAAACTGTTGAAGAACCTGACACTCTCTTTGAAGACTTTACAATAGTTGCTGCAGCAATCTTTTCAGCAATGCGGCTGTTCCAGCCAGATTATTTGCCACCCTCAGTGTTTGACGGACCCGGTGTCAGTGTTGGTATTCCTTAATGCCGCTAGTAAAGCTGTGGTAGTGCACATCATCTCGGTTTTTTTTTTTTACCAGTTGTATGCTGCAGAGTTGGATGACTGGTAATGTAGTTTGAAATGAAATACACGTGGCCTAGTCCATACAATTTAACAATAAATTTGCACACACTGAAAGTCACTCTGAGAAATGTTTGCCTTTTTCATACGGTAGTTTTAAAATATATTTCGACGACGTAGTAAGAGGTGAGTGACGGATGAAGAACATCACTGTGGGAAAACTTAATTAAGTATAGACTTCTAGTGAAGAGATAAAAAGTATCATGGGAATGATTGTTACCAGTCCTGCTTAGAATTTTGGTAGAGACGTTAGAAACAAGAGGAGAACTGAAACGAATACTGTCGGTGCGATGAACGAACCAAACTTCTGGCAGTAAGGCTTTATTTTGACCAACTATGAGTTCACTAGAAGACACCGGTTCACGTTAGAAGGGAATTAGGCTAGAGTCATACAGAGTTATCAGTTTTTCCTAATAATCTCTAGCAGTAACTCTGTGGTCCCGCCAGAGTACCGTCGTTCAAGAGCCAGATGTTAAGCTTGCTGGAGAGCCTCTCAGTGACTCTTAAAGACAAGACAGAAGTGAGATAATCCTACTGAACACCTTAACACGAGTGCTTAGTACTATTGTTAAATAAACAAATGATAGGAAATGATAATGTAGAGCTGGATGAGCAGTGGCAAAATACGACCTCACAGCCAGGTGGAATTCCGAACTCACGCTGAATTGGTTCCAGAAGAATGGACGCATCTTGGCTGACTATAAAAACGGCTGTCGTGGTAACAGGGCAACTGTTTGCGTGACTCCACTGTATTGTCTTCTAAGAAGACAGAAGAAAGCGCCGAGAAGAGAATTTAATCACCACAGGGATAAACCCAGCAAGCAAACAACAACAACAGCAACACACACACATACACACACACACACACACACACACACACAGGCCAGGAAGTGGAACGATCTAGACTGTAAAGTGGTACAGGCAGAATCCAGCCATTGCTTTAAGAATAGGCATGATAGGGCTCACGCAGTCAGGAGAGAGTGAAACTAGTACCAGCCAGCAGAGAGACGGGTCCAGGAGCTGAGAACCGAACTCTGAAATCACAGTTGAATACAATTAGGCTCGTACACACACACACACACACACACACACACACGCGCGCGCGCGCGCGCGCAGGGGCAAGGAGCTGAATCTCGACCCCTGTAACCACAATTAGGTGAGTACACACATAGGTACGATAAGACTCTTGGAATAGGGAGACAGTGGACCTTAGTAGCGACCAGCGGAGAGGCGGGACCAGGAGCTGTGAATCAGCCCCTGTAGCTACATATAGGCGAGTACAAAGCTAAGTGTCTATCGGCAAGCGCCTTTGGAAATTGAAAACAAAATAGCTGGTAAATTTTACGCGTTGGGAAGTAGACGTTGATCAGTATCTAGTGTAGAGTACCATGTGATGTGCTGATCATTCACATACCGAATATGTGAATGATCTAATTCTTGCACTGTTTAACGTTCTATCGCCTTGACAGCGTGACATGCTTCATTGTTCTTGTCTGGGAGTTCGGGGTTCTAGTCAGCTATTTGCAGTGAGTGAGTGTTTAACGTAGTGAGTATTTAATGCAGTGGGTGAGCGTGTGGTGCATTGGGTTAGTGTTTGGTGCATTGGATGGCTATTTAATGCAGTGGGTAAGTGTCTGCTACAGTTGGTGGGTGTTTAGTGCAGTGGGTAAGCGTTTGGTTCAGTAAGTGGGTGGATGGTGCAGTAGGTGGGTACTAGAGTAGTGTACTGGGTAGACAGTTGGGGATCTAGTGAGAGTTTATTCCTCCAGGTAGACCTCATAGTTGGCCTTAGGAGAGGATGTTTGAGGCTGTGTGTGTGAATGTTTGAAGCGCTGTGTGAGAGTTTTTGAAGCTCTGGGTATGTGTTTGAAGCTCTGGGTTGTTTTTCAAACTGTGTTTGTGTTTAAAGTTGTGTGTGTGTGCGTGTGTGTGAGTGTGTGTGTGTGTGTGGGTGTGTGGGTGTGTGTGTGTTTGTGTGTGTGTGTGTGTTTGTGTGTTTGTGTGTGTGTGTGTGTTTGTGTTTGAAGTTCTGTGTGTGTGTCTGAAACTATGGACGTGTACTCACCTAATTATGGTTGCAAGGGTCGACCACAGCTCCCGGTCATGCCTCTTCACTGATCGCCACTAGGTCCACTCTCTCCCTGCTCCATGGGCTTTATCATACTTCTTCTTAAAGCTATGTATGGATCCTGCCTCCACTACATCTCTCTCCAGATTATTCTGACAAGTCTATGACTGAAGAAATAATTCCTAACATCCCTGTGACTCATCCGATTGGGTCACCCTTGTTGCTGTGTCACATCTCTCAAACATCCTGTTCCTATCCACCTTGTCAGTTCCTCTCTGTACTTTATATGCTGTTATCATGTCCCCCCATCCTCATTCCTTCAATCCTCCAGTGTCGTTACGTCGATTTCCCTCGTAGGATGTACCTCGTAGGATGTACCCTTAGCTCCGGGACTAGTCTTGTTGCAAACCCTTGAACTTTCTCTAATTTCATGGCATGCTTGACCAGGTGTGGGTTCCAAACTGGTGCTGCATACTCCAATATGGGCCTGATGTACACTGCGTACAGAGTCTTGAACGATTCCTTACTGAGGTGTCGGAACGCTGTTCTTAGGTTTGCCAGGCGCCCAGCAGCAGTTATTTGATTGATATGCACCTCAGGAGATGTGCTTGGTATTATACTCACCCCAAGATCCTTTTCCTTGAGTGAAGCTTGCAGTCTTTGGCCACCCTGGGCTGTATTCAGTCTGCGGTCTTCCTTGCCCTTCCCCAATCTTTATAACTTTGCACTTGGTGCAGGGTTGCAGCCTGTCCAGATTCCTTCGTAGTCGTACTTGATCCTCATCCGATTGAATTTTTCACATTAGCTTCACAGTGTCTGGAAACAGGGTTACTTCAGAATCTATCCCTGCCATCATTGCATGTGTGTGTGTGTGTGTGTGTGTGTGTGTGTGTGTGTGTGTGTGTGTGTGAATGCATGTGTGTGTGTGTGTGTGTGTGTGTGTGTGTACTCACCTATTTGTACTCACCTATTTGTGGTTGCAGGGGTCAAGACTCAGCTCCTGGCCCCGCCTCTTCACTGACCGCTACGGAGTCCTCCCTCTCCCTGCTCCATGAGCTTTATCAATCCTCGTCTTAAAACTATATATGGTTCCTGCCTCCACTACATCACTTCCCACACTGTTCCACTTCCTGACTGAAGAAATACTTCCTAACATCCCTGTGGTTCATCTGAGTCTTCAATTTCCAATTGTGACCCCTTGTTTCCCTTCTCGGTACATCCTGTCTCTGTCCATCTTATCTATTCCACGCAGTATTTTGAATGTCGTTATCATGTCTCCCCTAACCCTCCTGTCCTCCAGTGTCGTCAGGCTTATTTCCCCTAACCTTTCTTCGTAGGACATTTCCCTTAGCTCTGGAACCAGCGTTGTTGCAAACTTTTGCACTTTCTCTAATTTCGACGTGTTTGACCAGGTGTGGGTTCCAAACTGGTGCTGCATACTCCAGTATGGGCCTGATGTACACAGTGTACAGAGTCTTGATCGAATCTGAACGGAACGCTATTCTCAGGTTTGCCAGGCGCCCATATTTCACAGCAGTTATCTGATTAATGTGTGCTTCTGGAGACGTGCTCGGTATTATGCACACCCCTAGATCTTTCTCCTTGAGTGAGGTTTGCAGTCTTTTGCCACCTAACCTATACTCTGTCTGCGGTTTCCTTTGCCTTTCCCCGATCTTCATGACTTTGCATTTGGAGGCATTAAATTCTAGGAGCCAGTTGCTGGACCACGCGTCCAGCCTGTCCAGGTCTCTTTGTAGTCCTGTCTGATCCGCATCTGATTTAATTCTCATCATTAACTTCATATCATCTGCAAACAGGGACACTTCTGAGTCTATCCCTTTCGTCATGTCATTTACATATACCAAGAATAGCACTGGTCTCAGGACTGACCCCTGTGGGACCCCGCTCGTCACAGGCCCCCACTGTAATACTTCATCACGTACCATGACTCGCTGTTGCCGCCCTGTCAGGTATTCTCTGATCCATTGCAGTGTCCTTCCTGCTATACGTGCCTGATCCTCTAGCTTCTGTACTAATCTCTTGTAAGAAACTGTGTCAAAGGCCTTCTTGCAGTCAAAGAAAATGCAATCAACCCACCCCTCCCTCTCAAGTCTTACTTCAGTTACCTTGCCATAAAACTTCAGGAGGTTTGTGACACAGGATTTGCCTTCCATGAATCCGTGTTGGCTGTCGTTTATAATCTTGTTCTGTTCCAGGTGCTCCACCACTCTCCTGCTGATAATCTCCATGACTTTGCATACTATACACGTCAGTAACACCGGTCTATAATTTGGTGCCTTGTTTCTGTCTCCTTTCTTAAAGATGGGGACTACATTTGCCGTCTTCCATACCTCAGGTAGTTGCTCAGTTTTAAGGGGTGTGTTGAAGTTTGTGGTTAGTGGCACACACAGTACCTCTGCTCTCTCTCTAGGAACCCACGGAGAGATGTCCGGTCCCACCGCCTTTGAGGTATCAAGGTCCCTTAGGAGCTTTTTCACCTCCTCCTCGGTTGTGTGTATTTCATACAACACCTGTTGGTTTATACCTTGTTGGTGTACCCCACTGTTTTGTCTTCCCAGTGTCCCTTCTGCCTCCACTGTAAATACTTCCTGAAATCTCGTGTTGAGCGCCTCACCACTTCTTGATCGTTTTTTGTGAACTCCCCACCTTCTTTCCTCAGCCTGATTACCTGGTCCTTGACTGTTGTCTTCCTCCTGTTGTGGCTATAAAGCAGTTTCGGGTCAGACTTGACTTTCGATGCTATGTCGTTTTCGTACTGCCGCTGCGCCTCTCTCCTTATCTGTGCATACCCGTTTTTGACTCGTCAACTAATCTCTTTATTTTCCTGGGTTCTTTGCCTTCTGCACTTTTTCCATTATCTAGCACACTTAGTTTTTGCCTCCCTACACCTTCGGGTAAACCAAGGGCTCATTCTGGTTTTCCCATTATTTCTGTTACCCTTGGGAACAAACCTTTCCTCTTCCTTCTTGCATTTTGTAGAGGGTACAGTGTGTGGGTTACTGTGGAGGTGGGGTTTGTGGTGAGGGGGATGGGGGCAGAGGGTACAGTGTGTGGGTTACTGTGGGTTACTGTGGGTTACTGTGGGGATGGGGTTTGTGGTGAAAGGGATGGAGGCAGAGGGTACAGTGTGTGGGTTTCAAATTAGGTTGTTTGGTTGCATTGGGGTTGCCATGGTTGGATTCCTTCTGTGGGTGGTTCTGGAGGAGGTTGTGTTTGCTCTTCCACCTGGGTCTGGTTTCTCCTGCTCCCCTCCTTCCTTACCTCCCATTCCTCCTTGCGACGTTGCATCCTCTCTTTTAACATCTTCATTTCTTCTTGTGTTCTGTCTCGGTCGAGATACACACTCTGGTACTCCGGTTTGTCTCTTAGACGTGCTTTCTCCTGCAGGATCCGGTTTCGAGCTGACTCTACCTTGAAGATCACTTTGACTGGATGCTTTTTTTTTCTTCATGCCACCCTAATCTCCGAAAATTTGTCAGCTGAGTCATGTCGTCTTCTCTTATTGCTTTCATGATGCTTTCAATCGTTTTTTTTTTTCCACCTGTTTGCTTGCTTCGTAAGTTTCCCCTTCACCTTCCTGGAACCCATAGACAAAAACGTCCCTCTCCCTTTCGTCCTCCCGCTGTACTTCCCTGAGCATCCTCTGAGACGAATTAGTTCCTGCCGTTGAAGCGTTCCTTCCTTCTATCTCTTCCCTATCCGGTGTCCCTGTGCTTAACTGCTCCTGGACACGGCAGTTGTCTGTTAGAGCCTCTGCGTATAGCTTAGCTCCTTCATTGTCTTTGGTCCCCTCATTCGTTCCTGCTGTTCTCCCTGTCTTTTCCCGGGCACCACGTGGGTCTGATAGAGCCATCGCATACGGTATAGCTCCTTTGCTCCCTACAGTCCCCTTTCTGTGACTGATGTAGCAGTTCTTGATGTCGTAGCTATTCTGTCCTCTGGCTCGTTAGGCTGTTTCAGAGTTTTTAGTTCCTCTACTAAGCTCTGTATCTTATCTTCTGCTGCTGTGACTTGTAACTCCCATTTCCTGCTTTGCGCAGCTAATTTCTCGATTTTCTTGCCGAGCTTTTCCAGCTTCCTCCTCCATGTATGTGGTGTGTGTGTGTGTGTGTGTGTGTGTGTGTGTGTGTGCGTGTGTTTGAGTCTCTGGGGTGAGTGTATGTGTCTCTGGGGTGAGTGTTTGAGTCATGGGGTTATTTCTACCTTTTAGATCATGGTTTGTGTTGGTAGTTCATGTAACGATTATATGCAGGCTGGTGATTCCCTCGAGGGCACGACAGACGAGATGGTCGTCTCTGATGGATCTAGCATCTTGCAGCAATGACAAGTCTTCCTGGGGTCTAGTTTCTCCTGAGCATGACGACAAGACTAGCTCCAGCGATAGATGTTGCTATTGATTATTCTCTCTTGGGTAGGACGACCGTGCAGTCATTTTTCAATTGGCAGGTATTGTTAGGGATCTGTTCTTTTAGCGTGAGACGACGATACAGTCATTGTTCTAATGACATTTGTTGCAAGGAACCTGTCCCTTCGGTGTGGGACGACGATACACGCAGTTCTAATGATATTTGCTGCAAGGTACCTGTCCCTTCGGTGTGGGACGACGATACACGCAGTTCTAATGACATTTGTTGCAAGGAACCTGTCCCTTCGGTGTGGGACGACGATACACGCAGTTCTAATGACATTTGTTGCAAGGAACCTGTCCCTTCGGTGTGGGACGACGATACACGCAGTTCTAATGATATTTGCTGCAAGGAACCTGTCCCTTCAGCATGGGACCATGATACAGGCATTGCCAAGCAACAGGAGGTTTCTCCATTCTCTAGTCTCTGCTAGGACATTGTCGATGCTTTTACAAAAGGTGAATGTAGTTGACAGACGAGCGTGGCAGCCTAGTTGACCAAGTAAACACCAGACAAGCCTTACCCAGGGCCAGGCTGAGGGAGTATGAAAACTCTCCAGACCCGTCAAAGGTATATCAAAGGTATATCAAAGGGTATTTCATGGGTGGATAGCAATATTCTGGTATACCGGGGTAATATTATGTTTATCTAAATATTTTTATAATGTTTTGTGTTTTTCTTTTTCATCTTCTTCTAGTTTTCTTTAGCACTGTATTTTCCTCTCCCTGTCTTCTTTCAATTAATGGCTTCTCACTTACTCCCTTTCGTTGTGTTGTGTTTTTGCGTCCGATGATGAGTTTTTTTTTTTTTTGTTCTTGCCTGTTATCACCTTATTTTGTTACTCGTTGTTCTTTCCTGTTGTGCTTGTTATTGCATCATGTCCTGGTTTATCTACTTTATGCATTATTTCCTCCTTTATCAACTTTATCTTTATCTTCTTGTATCTTTCATCGTGGAGTGACTGGCCAGTGTCGCCAATAATCCTGGTAAACAGAGACGTTTCCCGCAACAGATATTCATTTCCACGACTTTTCGCTCATTGTAGAGATATGTGACGATGATAAATGCGACACTTGAGCAGCACTGGATATCTTTATTCAGGAAACGTTTCGCCAGTGTCTCATTTGACGGTTTCTAAACCATTTATTCACAGATATATGACGTCATGACGAAGTTCTACACTGGGCGAAACGTTCTCACAATAAAAACTTTGCATATTCTTTATTAATACTTTTCATAACCAATAGTCTTTATTTTGCCTATTATTCTCTGTGTTCTTTATTCTCTTTAATTATTTTGTTTGCACCGCTAAATAAAATTTTGTGCAATTTATTATTTGTTTACATTGGTATATATTTACATTACTTGTTTGGTTTATTAATTTTATTTTGATTGTGTTTTGACTAAGATAAATTACTTAGCACTTCTCTTTATTAATATTTCCGATGATCACTTGTTCTTGAAGAGAGAGAGAGAGAGAGAGAGAGAGAGAGAGAGAGAGAGAGAGAGAGAGAGAGAGAGAGAGAGAGAGAGAGAGATGAGAGAGGAAACACTTAGCAATTATTTGCCCAGGTACCTAGTACCTGCCCTAGTTTTACTGATAGTCTTACCTCTCAGTGCCTAGTCTTACTTCTTAGTGCCTAGTTTTACCTCTCAGTACCTAGTCTTATTTCTCAGTACCTAGTCTTACCTGTCAGTACCTAGTCTTGCCTGTCAGTACCTAGTCTTACCTGTTAGTACCTAGTCTTACCTCTCAGTACCTAGTCTTACCTCTCAGTACCTAGTCTTACCTCTCAGTGCCTAGTCTTACCTCTCAGTACCTAGTCTTACCTCTCAGTACCTAGTCTTACCTCTCAGTGCCTAGTCTTACCTCTCAGTACCTAGTCTTACCTCTCAATGCCTAGTCTTACCTCTCAGTGCCTAGTCTTACCTCTCAGTACCTAGTCTTACCTCTCAATGCCTAGTCTTACCTCTCAATGCCTAGTCTTACCTCTCAGTACCTAGTCTTACCTCTCAATGCCTAGTCTTACCTCTCAGTACCTAGTCTTACCCCTCAGTACCTAGTCTTACCTCTCAGTACCTAGTCTTACCCCTCAGTGCCTAGTCTTACCCCTCAGTTCCTAGTCATACCCCTCAACGCCTAGTCTTACCCCTCAACGCCTAGTCTTATCGGTCTTAACCCTTACAGCAAACCTTCTTGGCATCACTGCCTGGTCTTGGCACTACTGCCTGGTCTTGGCACTTCTGCCTGGTCTGGTTATTCTGCCTTGTTATTATCCGCCTCGGAGCCCTCATTATCTCCCCAGCGCTTTAATTACGTTATTTGCCTAATTACTCCAAACTGTCATTAAACCTTTTAATTGTCTCTCGGTTTATTGGTCAATTATCACTGAAATCACCTAATGACCTTTAGCCACCAGGCATAAAGTTTTAAATGTTATTTTCAGTATTTTTTTTATATGGGAAGCTCTAGAGCCATAGGGGCCATGCAACGGCTTGGGGTGGGGGAGAATGGGAGTTCATCAGGTTTGATCCGAGAAAGGGGAGGGTAGCTCCAGTTACTCGGGGTCAAGAGCCTCTCACCCGCCTCAAGTTATTTATCTTTAATGGGTTGAATTTTGATGAGATTTTTTTTCGTTTGTTATTCGTTAAATCGTGCGTGTTTAACGATCTGGTTGTTCCCACTCTGCCTCGTTGAATGAGCTACTACCCTCTGTTTACTCGTTGACGGTTTAACGTGCCTCGTTGGTTCATTGATATCCGGTGATCGTTAACATCACCGTGCAGGGCAGCAGTGACCAGACTATTGTGTTACCAGTTCTCTCTCTCCTCTGTCTCTCATCCGCCTCCTTCCTCCCTCCCTCCTCCTAGTCCTCCTCCTCCTCCTTCTACTACTACTAATCTTCCTCTTCCTTCTACTCCTCTTCTTCCTCTTTCTTGTCCTCCTCTTTCTTCTCCTCCTCATATTCCTCCCCACTTCCCTCGCCTTTTCTTTTTGCAACCTTCCATTCTTCTCACTTCTTTTCCCATCTCCCCTCCTAGTCTTCGATTCCACTCCCTCTTCGTCTTTCTTAGATCTTCCCTTCCTCCTCACTTTCTCTTTTCACTATCTGCCTTCCTACTCTTTTTTTCGACTTTCCCTTCTACTCTTTTTTTCCTGTTCTCCTTTTCCTTTCCTTTCAACAGTACAAGTAACTTCTCTTCTTCTTTCCTTGATTTCATTCTCTTCTTCTTAATTCTTCTACCTTCTCCTTCTCTTCTTTCTCTTTCTACCCTCAAAGCAGTACTACCCTCCCCTGCACTCCGCGTCTCCTAGCACAGTGGGCGTATCCTAGCTTACTGTCTGGGCGTCTCCTAGCACACTGTCTGGGCGTCTCCTAGCACACTGTCTGGGTGTCTCCTAGCATACTGTCTGGGCGTCTCCTAGCACACTGTCTGGGCGTCTCCTAGCATACTGTCTGGGCGTCTCCTAGCACACTGTCTGGGCGTCTCCTAGCATACTGTCTCCCTTGCAGTGGCCCGACACCCGAAGAACCTGCAGAAGTCGCTGGCGAAGCAGAACCGCATCAACGACATCAATGAGCGCTACGAGAAACCAACTAACTTCGTGCCTGGCAACCTGCAAGGTAAACACACTCCAGCCAGGGCAACTCCAGGTGATGTAGCAGGTGAATGTGCGGGTGTACCGCAGGTGCAGCGC
Source organism: Cherax quadricarinatus (assembly GCF_038502225.1). Classification (NCBI taxonomy): domain Eukaryota; kingdom Metazoa; phylum Arthropoda; class Malacostraca; order Decapoda; family Parastacidae; genus Cherax; species Cherax quadricarinatus. The sequence continues at coordinate 29,116,440 of NC_091327.1, forward strand.
TGGCTGAATGTCCAGGTGAAGTGCGTGTGATGTGATGGGAGAATGTTAAGGTGAAATGAGGTGAATGTCTAGCTGGACTTCAGGTGAGGTGGTACGTAAATATCGGAAATACACTTTCGGAGTGAATCACGGGAAAATCATAAGTCTACTCACTTTTGAATTGCGGGAAATTACAGATAAATCACAACATAAAATCACTAGTAAATATTGCCAAAAAAATCAGGTCAAATCACGAGTAACATTAAGTCTTTCAATTATAAGGAAACTGCACTCCAGTCACGGACAAAATCGCCGATAAATTCACGTCTAAAACTCGTCCTTTCGATGAGCGAATTTAAACGAGGCATAAACCCTGAAAAACCGAATTAACATTAGATAGATATACCGTGTGTCAATACCTAAGATCGCAATATATACCGAACTAAATGCACAAAAGACAGACTAATAAACCTGGGCCATTCGCCAGACAGTATGCAGGCGCTGCAACACGCTGAGATGCCACGAATCAGGCATCAAATCTCAGGTAAACTGTAGGTATTATCAGAAGTGAATCGTCATTACAGCCAGGCAAAGTTCGGGGTAAATCATAGCCCGGACCAGATAATCACAGGTAAATCCAGTGATAATACTGTGTGATAACGCTATGTACACGTCAAGCCTGTCCCAGGTGCTCTCATTTATTAACACTTAATAATAATAATAATAATAATAATAATAATAATAATAATAATAATAATAATATATACATCGAGAGGTGTACTTCTCACAGTGTATATACCTGGAGAGGGTTTCAGGGGTCATCGCTCCCGCAACCCGGTCTGAGACCAAGCCTCGTGCTGAGAGTTAACTTAAATCCATATTTTAGGAGTTAGTATTCTAAACTGGTGGTGAAGAGGTCACGCGTTACCTTAGTGACCATCCAGTAGACCTCAAACTTTTTAAGCAACCAACACACCAACAACAACAACAATAATAATGTTATTAAGAATAATAATAATAATAATCAAAAAACATTTATTGGCAGTATAAAAAAAGACAAAATAGCAAAAAGCAATTATGTGAAGCGACGATACTGAGATGGAAGTTCTCACTCGTTAGTGTCATGGAGACGGATACACCAGCAGGCAGGGATACACTAGCAGGCAGGGATACACTAGCAGGCAGGGATACACTAGCAGGCAGGGATACACTAGCAGGCAGGGATACACTAGCAGGCAGGGATACACTAGCAGGCAGGGATACACTAGCAGGCAGGGATACACTAGCAGGCAGGGATACACTAGCAGGCAGGGATACACTAGCAGGCAGGGATACACTAGCAGGCAGGGATACATTAATAGCCAGGGATACACTAGCAGGCAGGGATACACTAGCAGGCAGGGATACGCTAGCAGGCAGGGATACACTAGCAGGCAGGATACACTAGCAGGCAGGGATACATTAGTAGCCAGGGATACACTAGCAGGCAGGGATATACTAGCAGGCAGGGATACACTAGCAGGCAGGGATACACTAGCAGGCAGGGATACACTAGCAGGCAGGGATACACTAGCAGGCAGGGATACACTAGCAGGCAGGGATGCACTAGTAGCCAGGGATACACTAGCAGGCAGGGATATACTAGCAGGCAGGGATACACTAGCAGGCAGGGATATACTAGTAGCCAGGGATACACTAGCAGGCAGGGATACACTAGCAGGCAGGGATACACTAGCAGGCAAGGATATACTAGCAGGCAGGGATACACTAGCAGGCAGGGATACACTAGCAGGCAGGGATACACTAGCAGGCAGGGATACACTAGCAGGCAGGGATACACTAGCAGGCAGGGATACACTAGCAGGCAGGGATACGCTAGCAGGCAGGGATACACTAGCAGGCAGGATACACTTGCAGGCAGGGATACATTAGTAGCCAGGGATACACTAGCAGGCAGGGATATACTAGCAGGCAGGGATACACTAGCAGGCAGGGATACACTAGCAGGCAGGGATACACTAGCAGGCAGGGATACACTAGCAGGCAGGGATACACTAGCAGGCAGGGATACACTAGCAGGCAGGGATGCACTAGTAGCCAGGGATACACTAGCAGGCAGGGATATACTAGCAGGCAGGGATACACTAGCAGGCAGGGATATACTAGTAGCCAGTGATACACTAGCAGGCAGGGATACACTAGCAGGCAGGGATACACTAGCAGGCATGTATACACTAGCAGGCAGGGATACACTAGCAGGCAGGGATACACTAGCAGGCAGGGATACACTAGCAGGCAGGGATACACTAGCAGGCAGGGATACACTAGCAGGCAGGGATACACTAGCAGGCAGGGATACACTAGCAGGCAGGGATACACCAGTAGCCAGGGATACACTAGCAGGCAGGGATATACTAGCAGGCAGGGATACACTAGCAGGCAGGGATACGCTAGCAGGCAGGGATACACTAGCAGGCAGGGATACACTAGCAGGCAGGGATACACTAGCAGGCAGGGATACGCTAGCAGGCAGGGATACACTAGCAGGCAGGGATACACTAGCAGGCAGGGATACACTAGCAGGCAGGGATACACTAGCAGGCAGGGATACACTAGCAGGCAGGGATAGCAGGCAGGGATACACTAGCAGGCAGGGATACACTAGCAGGCAGGGATACACTAGTAGCCAGGGATACACTAGCAGGCAGGGATACACTAGCAGGCAGGGATACACTAGCAGGCGGGGATACACTAGCAGCCAGGGATACACTAGCAGGCAGGGATACACTAGCAGGCAGGGATACACTAGTAGCCAGGGATACACTAGCAGGCAGGGATACACTAGCAGGCAGGGATACACTAGCAGGCAGGGATACACTAGCAGGCAGGGATACACTAGCAGGCAGGGATACACTAGCAGGCAGGGATACACTAGCAGGCAGGGATACACTAGCAGGCAGGGATACACTAGCAGGCAGGGATACACTAGCAGGCAGGGATACACTAGCAGGCAGGGATACACTAGCAGGCAGGGATACACTAGCAGGCAGGGATACACTAGCAGGCAGGGATACACTAGCAGGCAGGGATAGCAGGCAGGGATAGCATGCAGGGATACACTAGCAGGCAGGGATACACTAGCAGGCAGGGATACACTAGCAGGCAGGGATACACTAGCAGGCAGGGATACACTAGCAGGCAGGGATACACTAGCAGGCAGGGATACACTAGCAGGCAGGGATACACTAATAGCCAGGGATACACTAGCAGGCAGGGATACACTAGCAGGCAGGGATACACTAGAGGGCATACACTAGCAGGCAGGGATACACTAGTAGCCAGGGATACACTAGCAGGCAGGGATACACTAGCAGGCAGGGATACACTAGCAGGCAGGGATACACTAGCAGGCAGGGATACACTAGTAGCCAGGGATACACTAGCAGGCAGGGATATACTAGCAGGCAGGGATACACTAGCAGGCAGGGATACACTAGCAGGCAGGGATACACTAGCAGGCAGGGATACACTAGCAGGCAGGGATACACTAGCAGGCAGGGATACACTAGCAGGCAGGGATACACTAGCAGGCAGGGATACACTAGCAGGCAGGGATACACTAGCAGGCAGGGATACACTAGCAGGCAGGGATACACTAGCAGGCAGGGATACACTAGCAGGCAGGGATACACTAGCAGGCAGGGATACACTAGCAGGCAGGGACTAGCAGGCAGGGATACACTAGCAGGCAGGGATACACTAGCAGGCAGGGATACACTAGCAGGCAGGGATACATTAATAGCCAGGGATACACTAGCAGGCAGGGATACACTAGCAGGCAGGGATACGCTAGCAGGCAGGGATACACTAGCAGGCAGGATACACTAGCAGGCAGGGATACATTAGTAGCCAGGGATACACTAGCAGGCAGGGATATACTAGCAGGCAGGGATACACTAGCAGGCAGGGATACACTAGCAGGCAGGGATACACTAGCAGGCAGGGATACACTAGCAGGCAGGGATACACTAGCAGGCAGGGATGCACTAGTAGCCAGGGATACACTAGCAGGCAGGGATATACTAGCAGGCAGGGATACACTAGCAGGCAGGGATATACTAGTAGCCAGGGATACACTAGCAGGCAGGGATACACTAGCAGGCAGGGATACACTAGCAGGCAAGGATATACTAGCAGGCAGGGATACACTAGCAGGCAGGGATACACTAGCAGGCAGGGATACACTAGCAGGCAGGGATACACTAGCAGGCAGGGATACACTAGCAGGCAGGGATACACTAGCAGGCAGGGATACGCTAGCAGGCAGGGATACACTAGCAGGCAGGATACACTTGCAGGCAGGGATACATTAGTAGCCAGGGATACACTAGCAGGCAGGGATATACTAGCAGGCAGGGATACACTAGCAGGCAGGGATACACTAGCAGGCAGGGATACACTAGCAGGCAGGGATACACTAGCAGGCAGGGATACACTAGCAGGCAGGGATACACTAGCAGGCAGGGATGCACTAGTAGCCAGGGATACACTAGCAGGCAGGGATATACTAGCAGGCAGGGATACACTAGCAGGCAGGGATATACTAGTAGCCAGTGATACACTAGCAGGCAGGGATACACTAGCAGGCAGGGATACACTAGCAGGCAAGGATATACTAGCAGGCAGGGATACACTAGCAGGCAGGGATACACTAGCAGGCAGGGATACACTAGCAGGCAGGGATACACTAGCAGGCAGGGATACACTAGCAGGCAGGGATACACTAGCAGGCAGGGATACACTAGCAGGCAGGGATACACCAGTAGCCAGGGATACACTAGCAGGCAGGGATATACTAGCAGGCAGGGATACACTAGCAGGCAGAGATATACTAGTAACCAGGGATACACTAGCAGGCAGGGATACACTAGCAGGCAGGGATACACTAGTAGCCAGGGATACACTAGCAGGCAGGGATACACTAGCAGGCAGGGATACACTAGCAGGCAGGGATACACTAGTAGCCAGGGATACACTAGCAGGCAGGGATAAATTAGCAGGCAGGGATACACTAGTAGCCAGGGATACACTAGCAGGCAGGGATACACTAGTAGCCAGGGATACACTAGCAGGCAGGGATACACTAGCAGGCAGGGATACACTAGCAGGCAGGGATACACTAGTAGCCAGGGATACACTAGCAGGCAGGGATACACTAGCAGGCAGGGATACACTAGTAGCCAGGGATACACTAGCAGGCAGGGATACACTAGCAGGCAGGGATACACTAGCAGGCAGGGATACACTAGTAGCCAGGGATACACTAGCAGGCAGGGATACACTAGCAGGCAGGGATACACTAGCAGGCAGGGATACACTAGCAGGCAGGGATACACTAGCAGGCAGGGATACACTAGCAGGCAGGGATACACTAGCAGGCAGGGATACACTAGTAGCCAGGGATACACTAGCAGACAGGGATACACAAGCAGGCAGGTATACACTAGCAGGCAGGGATACACTAGTAGCCAGGGATACACTAGCAGGCAGGGATACACTAGCAGGCAGGGATACACTAGCAGGCAGGGATACACTAGCAGGCAGGGATATACTAGCAGGCAGGGATATACTAGCAGGCAGGGATACACTAGCAGGCAGGGATACACTAGCAGGCAGGGATACACTAGCAGGCAGGGATACACTAGCAGGCAGGGATACACTAGCAGGCAGGGATACACTAGCAGGCAGGGATACACTAGCAGGCAGGGATACACTAGTAGCCAGGGATACACTAGCAGACAGGGATACACAAGCAGGCAGGTATACACTAGCAGGCAGGGATACACTAGTAGCCAGGGATACACTAGCAGGCAGGGATACACTAGCAGGCAGGGATACACTAGTAGCCAGGGATACACTAGCAGGCAGGGATACACTAGCAGGCAGGGATACACTAGCAGGCAGGGATACACTAGCAGGCAGGGATATACTAGCAGGCAGGGATATACTAGCAGGCAGGGATACACTAGCAGGCAGGGATACACTAGCAGGCAGGGATACACTAGCAGGCAGGGATATTCTAGCAGGCAGGGATACACTAGCAGGCAGGGATACACTAGCAGGCAGGGATACACTAGCAGGCAGGGATACACTAGCAGGCAGGGATACACTAGCAGGCAGGGATACACTAGCAGGCAGGGATATACTAGCAGGCAGGGATACATTAGCAGGCAGGGATACACTAGCAGGCAGGGATACACTAGCAGGCAGGGATATACTAGCAGGCAGGGATACACTAGCAGGCAGGGATACACTAGCAGGCAGGGATACACTAGCAGGCAGGAACACACTAACAGGCAGGATACACTAGCAGGCAGGGATACACTAGCAGGCAGGAACACACTAACACGCAGGATACACTAGCAGGCAGGGATACACTAGCAGGCAGGAACGCACTAGCAGGCAGGAATACACTAGCAGGCAGGGATACTCTAGCAGGCAGGAACACATTAGCAGGCAGGATACACTAGCAGGCAGGGATACACTAGCAGGCAGGAACACACTAGCAGGCAGGGATACACTAGCAGGCACGGATACACTAGCTAGCAGGCAGGGATACACTAGCAGGCACGGATACACTAGCTAGCAGGCAGGGATACACTAGCAGGCAGGGATATGCTAGCAGGCAAGGCTACACTAGCAGGCAAGGATAGACTAGCAGGCAGGGATACACTAGAAGGCAGAGATACACTAGCAGGCAAGGATACACTTGCAGGCAGGGATACACTAGCAGGCAGGGATACACTAGCAGGCAGGGACACACTAGCAGGTGGACAAAGACTGCAAACCTCACTCAGGGAGAAAGCTCTTGGGGTGACCATAACACCGAGCACGTCTCCGGAAGCACACATCAACCAGATAACTGCTGCAGCATATGGGCGCCTGGAAAAACTGAGAATAGCATTCCGATACCTTAGTAAGGAATCGTTCAAGACACTGTAGACTGTGTACGTCAGGCCCATACTGGAGTATGCAGCACCAGTTTGGAACCCACTCGTCTAGAAATTAAAGAAAGTACAAAGGTTTGCAACAAGGCTTGTTCTGGAGCTCAGGGGAATGTCCTACGAAGAAATGTTGAGGGAAATCGGCCTGACGACACTGGAGGACATGTGGGTCAGGGGACACATGATAACGACATACAAAATACTGCGTGGAATAGATAAGGTGGACAGAGACAGGATGTTCCAGAGATGGACATAGAAACAAGGGGCCACAATTGGAAGTTGAAAATCCAGATGAGTCACAGGGATGTCAAGAAGTATTTCTTCAGTCATAGATTTGTCAGGAAGTGGAATAGTGGAGGTAGAAACCATACATAGCTTTAAGACGAGGTATGACAAAGCTCATGGGGCAGAGAGAGAACCTAGCAGCGATCAGTGAAGAGTTGGGGCCAGGAGCTGAGTCTCGACCCCTGCAACCACAATTAGGTGAGTACAGTTAGGTGAGTAAACACACACCCACACTCACACACACACACACACACACACACACACACACACACACACACACACACACACACACACACACACACACACACACACACACACACACACACACACACACACACACACATAAACACATACAGACACACACACACACACACACACACACACACACACACACACACACACACACACACACACACACACACACACACACACACATCCTGATGCTACAGTTTTCGTTAGTTAACTTTTGTTATATATATTCTTTTTTATTCGCCGGTATTCTGCCGGTCCGGGTGTTTTCCAAGTAGTGGTGACCCGACCTTGACTCCCTCTCTGGGGAGTGTCTCGAGACCTAAGTCTCCCATGGGAGGAGGTACAAGTACCCCCTCATCTTTGTTTTTTTATTTTTATTTTTTGTTATATATATTTATGCATGTTATTAACATTAATATGATTTAATAATTGACATTATGTTTAATTTATATTAATGTTTATTTTTATTAATTATATCAGAAATAATATTTTATTAAAACTGTCAAGTTCTTCAGATTTTGATTTATTATTATTATTATTATTATTATTATTATTATTATTATTATTATTATTATTATTATTATTATTATTATTATTATTATTATTATTATTTGTCTTAGTAGTAGTAATAGTACTAGAAGTAATAGTAGTAGAAATAGCAGTAATAATAATAATAATATAAGTAGTAGCAGAAGTAGTAGTAGTAATAGTAGTAGTAGTAGCAGTATTAGTAGTGGAAATAGTAGCATTTGTAGTAGTAGTGATAGTAGTAGTAATAGTAGTAGCAGTTGTAACAATAGTTGAAGATTGAGACACCATTCATCGTAACAATAGTTGTAGTAGTAGTAATGGTAACAGTAGTATTAATAATAGTAGTAGTAGTAGCAATAGTAGTAGTAGAGGTAGAAGTAGTAGTAGCAGTAATAATAGTAGCAGAAGTAGTAGAAGTAACAGTAGTATTAGTAATAGCATTAGCAGTAGTAGTAATAATAGTAATAGTAGTAGTTTTAGTAGCAGTAATAATAGTAGTAGTAGTAGTAGTTTTAGCAGTAGTATTAACAGTTGTAGTGGCAGTAGTAATAATAGTTGTAGTAATAGTTGTAGCAGTAGTAGTAATAGTAATAACTGGAGTTGTAATAGTAGATATCGTAGTAGTAATAATAGTAGTTCTAGTAATGATAGCAGTAGTACTAATAGCAATAATAGTAGTAGTACTAGTAGTAATAGTTGTTGTAGTAGTTATAATAGTAGTAGTAGTAGCAGTAGCATAATTATATTACTGTCTTTACTTACATTTGGATAAGTTGGAGTGTGAGCAAGGTAACATTTATGAAGGGAATCAGGGAAACCGGCAGACCAGACTTGAGTCCTGGAGGTGGGCAGTACAGTGCTGGCACTCTGAAGGAGGGATGTTAATGTTGCAGTTTTATAGCTGTAGTGTAAGCGTGCCTCTGGCAAGACAGTGATGGAGTGAATGATGAAAGTTTTTCTTTTTCAGGCCATCCTGCCTTGGTGGGAAACGGCCGCAAGAACTCATTTAAAATTAAGTCCTTACTAAAATTTTCCCTTATACGTTTAAAGACATATTTTTTCATGATGTTAATGTAAAAATTTAATAATTTTGTACCAAAAGAACCTTAGAAAACTTACCTAACTTTATTATAACAAGCGCAATTTAATTTAGTCTATTCCAACTAAATATATTTTAGATACGTTTACAATAGTTTAATAATAAGCAAACACAAGGAAATATAGTTTTCTAGTTAGATTCAGAAAGATTTTTGTGAAATTATTGTATACACAAATTTTCGCTTGCCTTTTTCGGAAGAGCGTTCCTATTTAAGCCAAAATTGCAAGTTTTACCTATTCGGCACGACAAACACACACACACACACACACACACACACACACACACACACACACACACACACGCACACACACACACACACACACATACACACACTGCTCTCTCTTTCTCTTGCTCTCTCTCTCTCTTGCTCTCTCTCTCTCTTGCTCTCTCTCGTCCCCATTTTCCCTTCTAACTCTCCCCTCTCCTACTCTTAAAAAAAAAAAAAAAAAAAAAAAAAAAAAAAAAAAAAAAAAAAAAAAAAAAAAGGGTGGGGACTCGCAGGACCCAAGGATCAGATGAGAATGGTTCGGGTAGGGAGGAGTGGATGGAGGAGCAGTGGAAAAGGATGGAACAAGAGTGGGAGAGAAAATTAGGAGAGCTTTCTGAAAAAATGGAGAAAGAGCTCTCTGTGAAATTGGAAAGGTGGTTGGAGAAGGAGACAAAGAATTGGGAGGCACAAGTCGAAACTGCAGTAGCCAAGATAAGGGTCCTAGAAGTTGAGATAAATAGGCTGGAGCGAGTTACAGGGGCAGTGACCAGAGAAGACACAGCATATGAAGCTGCGAGGCTGAACAGGAAGGAAGGAATTATGAATTATGCTAAGGTCACATCAATCTGCCAAGGAGGACCAAGGAGTGAAAGGGAAGATCAACTGGTTGCAGATGGAGAGGGTGATAGGTCGAATGCTGAGGCACAACAAGGCTATCAAGAGCCACTGGAAAAATCAAGGGAGAAACTGACCACATACAGGCAGGATCCAGAGCCACAGAGGGTGAGGCAATGCGAGGAAGAAAGGGCAAAATCAGTGTTTATCCATGGGCTTCAGGAGAGAGAGGAAAGGACACACACTGAAAGGAAGCAGGAAGAAAGGAAGGAGATTGAGAAAATCATAACAGAAATAGGTGAAGAGAGGGACGAGATTGTAAATTTTCAGAGAATAGGGGGGTACTCGAAGGTGAGAAACCGACCAATCAAGCTGATTCTCAGGACGGAAACAGTGCGGAACAGGATCCTCCAAGAGAAACCACGATTGAAATACTCGGAAGAGTACAAGAGGGTGTTCCTAGACAGAGACAGAACAAAATCAGAACGACAGCAGCTGAGGGAGAGGACAAAAAAGCGAAAGGAGCTAGGAAAAGAGACAAGGAGGGAACCAGCAGAGGTCTGTCAGAGCAGGACAGAACAGCAAGGGCAAGCACACACACAACTACTCTCAGAACCATACAACCTATCACACCATCCCAACACACCCTACAATCCATACCCACAGCCTCCACCCAACACCAAGCTATAGAACCCCACAGTATGCCACCAGGTCTCCCACCCTCACAGGCCCCCCAAACCACAGTGTTGGAAAGGAAACTGAAGGTATGGTACACAAACGCTGATGGAATAACAAATAAGTGGGAGGAGTGGCAAGAAAGAGTCAAAGAAGCATCACCGGACATCATAGCTCTCACAGAAACCAAGCTTACAGGTATGATAACAGATGCCATCTTTCCAACGGGATACCAAATCCTGAGGAAAGACAGAGGGAACAGGGGGGGTGGAGGAGTGGCGTTGCTGATCAAAAATCGCTGGAATTTTGATGAGCTGGAGAGAGAAGATAGCGGAGAAGAAAGTGATTACATAGTGGGAACACTTCACTCTGGAGGTCCCAAGGTGGTAATAGCAGTGATGTATAACCCACCACAGAACAGCAGGAGGCCAAGGCAAGAGTACGACGAGAGCAATAGAGCGATGGTTGACACACTAGCTAGAGTGGCCAGAAGAGCTCATGCATGCAGGGCAAAGCTCCTGATCATGGGTGACTTTAACCACAAGGAGATAGATTGGGAGAACTTGGACCCACATGGGGGCCAAGATACTTGGAGGGCTAAGATGATGGAGGTGGTACTGGAGAACTTCATGTACCAACACGTAAGGGACACTACAAGAGAGAGAGGAGAGGATGAACCAGCAAGGCTGGACTTAGTATTCACCTTCAGTAGTGCAGATATCGAGGACATCACATATGAAAGACCCCTTGGGGCCAGTGACCATGTGGTTGTAAGCTTCGAATACACAGTAGAGCTACAAGTGGAGGGAGAAGCAGGAAGGCCAGGACGAATGAAGCCAAACTACAAGAAAGGGGACTACACAGGAATGAGGAACTACCTGAACGGGGTTCAGTGGGACAGAGAACTGGCAGGGAAACCAGTTAATGAGATGATGGAATATGTAGCAATAAAATGCAAGGAGGCTGAGGAGAGGTTTGTACCCAAGGGTAACAGGAGTAATGAAAAAGCCAGGATGAGCCCATGGTTTACCCAAAGGTGCAGGGAGGCAAAAACCAAGTGTGCTAGGGAATGGAAGAAATATAGAAGGCAAAGGACCCAGGAGAATAAGGAGAACAGTCGTAGAGCCAGAAATGAATATGCACAGATAAGAAGGGAGGCCCAAAGACAATATGAAAATGACATAGCAGCGAAAGCCAAATCTGACCCGAAACTGTTGTACAGCCACATCAGGAGGAAAACAACAGTCAAGGACCAGGTAATCAGGCTAAGGAAGGAAGGAGGAGAGACAACAGGAAATGACCGGGAAGTATGTGAAGAACTCAACAAGAGATTCAAAGAAGTGTTCACAGAGGAGACAGAAGGGACTCCAGAAAGACGGAGAGGTGGGGCACACCACCAAGTGCTGGACACAGTGCACACAACCGAGAAAGAAGTGAAGAGGCTTCTGAGTGAGCTAGATACCTCAAAGGCAATGGGGCCAGATAACATCTCCCCATGGGTATTGAGAGAGGGAGCAGAGGCGCTATGTGTACCCCTAACAACAATATTCAATACATCTATCGAAACAGGGAGATTGCCTGAGGCATGGAAGACAGCAAATGTAGTCCCAATCTTTAAAAAAGGAGACAGACATGAAGCATTAAACTACAGACCAGTGTCACTGACATGTATAGTATGCAAAATCATGGAGAAGATTATCAGGAGAAGAGTGGTGGAACACCTAGAAAGGAATGATCTCATCAACAGCAGCCAGCATGGTTTCAGGGACGGGAAATCCTGTGTCACAAACCTACTGGAGTTCTATGACATGGTGACAGCAGTAAGACAAGAGAGAGAGGGGTGGGTGGATTGCATTTTCTTGGACTGCAAGAAGGCGTTTGACACAGTTCCACACAAGAGATTGGTGCAAAAACTGGAGGACCAAGCAGGGATAACAGGGAAGGCACTACAATGGATCAGGGAATACTTGTCAGGAAGACAGCAGCGAGTCATGGTACGTGGCGAGGTGTCAGAGTGGGCACCTGTGACCAGCGGGGTCCCGCAGGGGTCAGTCCTAGGACCAGTGCTGTTTCTGGTATTTGTGAACGACATGACGGAAGGAATAGACTCTGAGGTGTCCCTGTTTGCAGATGACGTGAAGTTGATGAGAAGAATACACTCGATCGAAGACCAGGCAGAACTACAAAGGGATCTGGACAGGCTGCAGAACTGGTCCAGCAATTGGCTCCTGGAGTTCAATCCCACCAAGTGCAAAGTCATGAAGATTGGGGAAGGGCAAAGAAGGCCGCAAACGGAGTACAGTCTAGGGGGTCAGAGACTACAAACCTCACTCAAGGAAAAAGATCTTGGGGTGAGTATAACACCAGGCACATCTCCTGAAGCGCACATCAACCAAATAACTGCTGCAGCATATGGGCGCCTAGCAAACCTCAGAACAGCATTCCGACATCTTAATAAGGAATCGTTCAGGACCCTGTACACCGTATACGTTAGGCCCATATTGGAGTATGCGGCACCAGTTTGGAACCCACACCTAGCCAAGCACGTAAAGAAACTAGAGAAAGTGCAAAGGTTTGCAACAAGACTAGTCCCAGAGCTAAGAGGTATGTCCTACGAGGAGAGGTTAAGGGAAATCAACCTGACGACACTGGAGGACAGGAGAGATAGGGGGGACATGATAACGACATACAAAATACTGAGAGGAATTGACAAGGTGGACAAAAACAGGATGTTCCAGAGATTGGACACAGTAACAAGGGGACACAGTTGGAAGCTAAAGACACAGATGAATCACAGGGATGTTAGGAAGTATTTCTTCAGCCACAGAGTAGTCAGTAAGTGGAATAGTTTGGGAAGCGATGTAGTGGAGGCAGGATCCATACATAGCTTTAAGCAGAGGTACGATAAAGCTCACGGCTCAGGGAGAGTGACCTAGTAGCGATCAGTGAAGAGGCGGGGCCAGGAGCTCGGACTCGACCCCCGCAACCTCAACTAGGTGAGTACAACTAGGTGAGTACACACACACACACACACACACACACACACACACACACATATATATATATATATATATATATATATATATATATATATATATATATATATATATATATATATATATATATTATATAAATAATATATATATATATATATATATATATATATATATATATATATATATATATATATATATATATATATGTATATATGTGTGTGTGTGTGTGTGTGTGTGTGTATGTGTGTGTGTGTATGTGTGTGTGTGTATGTGTGTGTGTGTGTGTGTGTGTGTGTATTGAATTTCAAAATTATTCAGGTTTATTTGGCGGAAAAAATTATTAAGCTGCCTTAATAAGTTTTAGCCTAAACATTTTATATATAAATATATTTTATGCGTGAAGCCATAATGAATATTTTAATCCCATAAGGTTCATATAGAATTTTGAAAAGTGTTGCCTGAATTTACCTTCGTGGGAAAAATTCAATAACCATAACAGATATTTAAAACAATGGATGATCTCATAAAAAAAATAGTTTGTATTATGACTTTTGGTGCGATAGTTTTGCCAGGCATGTAATGAGGTTTAATCAGAATAACAAATTTACGTATGACGAAGAATTAAAGGCAAAGCAGTAACATCAGTTAATAGAGAGGTTTGAAACTCATCATGAACCAGTCCTAAAACTAGCAGGCCAGTGCTCTAACTACTTGACCACGCAGTAGGTTCTATACCTCCACCCCCCTCCCCTTCCTAATCCAGTGAGGTACAGGAGGGCCTCGCTTTACAGCGCTTTGGTTTACGACGTTTCACTAATGCTGTGGTTTTCAGTTAGAGCCATTCTTCATTTATTTAGAATTCCTACAATAAATAAATTCACCACTCACTATATGCTAAGGTCGAAAATATTTTAAGGCAAGTAATATATGTAATGTATTTGCGTTTTTTAGGCCTGGTTCTATTGCACACTTAATATATGATTATGTGATCATGTTATCCGACTTTTATATGCAGTTAAAAGTGAAAAACAAAGGCTATGTCTCGCTTTACAGCGGTTTTCACTTTACAGCACTCACCTGAAAACTAACCTGCTGTATAAGTGGGGCCCTCCTGTATGTTTCTATGCCCTGTCTATGTTGCTATACACTGGATGTGCTGCTATACACTAGACATATTTCTATACACCACACAGGTCAGCATAAGTTTCATGTTAACCGGTGAAGCATGTTGTATGGATCACTCCTATACATATATAACAAAGGACAAAAAAACACAATACCGTAACTGGAACAATACACAAATAACCCTCACACAGGAAAGAGGAACTTATGACGATGTTTCGGTCCGACTTGGACCATTTACAAGTCACACTGCCTGGAGAGAGTGAGAGAGCCAGTATATATAGACGAGGAGGACAGGGACGGGAGAAAGAGAGGAAGAAAAAGTAGTAGTAGAGGTAGTAGTGGTAGTAGAGAGAATAATATGTTAACAAATATGTTAATAAAGAATAACATTCTTAGCAAAAAGCTTGTTAACAAAATTTAACATGCTAGCATCATAAAGTTGGAGGCGAACGACATAAGACGAGAACCTTAATGTTAGTTATTTTGTCTGTAACCTTCTCTCTGCCTGTTTGTCTGTCTGCCTGCCTGTCTGCCTGTTTGTCTACCTGTCTGTCTGCCTACCTGTCTGTCTGTGTCTGTCTGTCTGTCTGTCTGTCTGTCTGTCTGTCTGTCTGTCTGTCTGTCTGTGTCTGTCTCTACCTGTCTGTCTGTCTACCTGTCTGTCTACCTGTCTGTCTGTCTGTCTGCCTCCCTGTCTGCCTCTCTGTCTGTCTTTCTGCCTGTCTGTCTACCTGTCTGTCTGTCTACCTGTCTGTCTGTCTGTCTACCTGTCTGTCTGCCTGCCTGTCTGCCTGTCTGTCTGTCTGTCTGTCTGTCTGTTTGTCTACCTGTCTATCTACCTGTCTGTCTGTCTGTCTGTCTGTCTGCCTGTCTATCTACCTGTCTGTCTGTCTGTCTGTCTGTCTGTCTGTCTGTCTGTCTGTCTGTCTGCCTATCTATCTACCTGTCTGTCTGTCTGTCTGCCTGTCTGTCTACCTGTCTGTCTACCTGTCTATCTACCTGTCTGTCTGTCTTGTGCTACATAAATTTAATCTAAAAAAACTGCAATAAACAGCTCATTATATTAGCATTAGCAACAATAATAATATTGATGATAATGAATAAGTTTACAACAACAGCAACAACGACAACAACAATAATAATAATAATTAATAATAATAATGACAATAATAAGTTTAATAATAATAATAATAATAATAATAATAATAATGACAATAATAAGTATAATAATAACAATAACAATAATGAAAATAATAATAATAATAATAATAATAATAATAATAATAATAATAATAATAATAATAATAATAATAATAATAATAATAATAATAATAATAATAATATAATTCCATTTATTCTCTTTATGGAATAAACTATCCTGATAGTTGATAATTAATAAGTGATAGTAACTCCAGTTCTGCTGGAAGGAAGCTTTCGATGCTGCACTAACTGAGGAACCCTTGCTGGGATACTTGAAGTGATGATAATTCCAGCTATGCTGGAAGAAAACCGTTTTTGAAGCCTCCGTAGCTGAGTAACCCCAGCTCAGGCTGGCAGATTCAACACCTTGTATGAGCGCCAGTCTGCGTGATGGAACATGCCAGAGAAATACAGTTACTGTATTTTTCAGCATATAAGGCGCGCCCAGGTCAGGGTAAGGGGTAGGCTTAGGCTTTCGGTTACGCTTTAGCCTAAAGTAAGAGGGTAATATACCCTTGAATATGATTACTGATTTACCGTTATGATACTTGTTGTGCGCCTTATATGCCGGAATACGGTAGCTTTTGTTTTCTCAGTATAACCGTCACATAAATTACTGTAGCAGCACACTACTGGTGTATCTAATTTTGTTGAATTAAAAAATACTTTTCTCAACGCTTTCTTCCCCATCCTCCGGTTCTCCAATTCCTAACTACACCCTTCGCCAGGCACTTCTATCCTCCCTTTATTATTCTCGCCCGTCCCTTCAACGCCTTACCCTTCCTTTGTCTATTCACTCCTTCCCTTCCAACGTTCCTCCTCATCTCCCGCTGTCTATCCCTCTAACTTTAATTTCATCTTTTTCTTCACACTTCCACCCCCCTCCCCCATTCCTCACTTCCTCCCTCAGGGATGGGACACAGTAATAACGGGTCACAACTGGAAGCTAAAGACTCAGATGAGTAACAGGGATGTTAGGAAGTTCTTCTTTAGCCATAGAGCTGTCATTAAGTGGAATACTCTGGAGAGTGATGTAGTGGAGGCAGGATCTATACATAGCTTTAAGAAGAGATACGATAAAGTTCATGGAAAAGGGAGAGAGTGGACCTAGTGGAGACTAGTGAAGACGCCGGCCCAGGAGCTGTGAATCGAAACCTTCAACCACAAATGTAAGAACAAATAGGTAAGAACACACACACACACACACACACACACACACACACACACACACACACACATACGGGCGCCTGGCAAACCTACGGATAGCGTTCCGATACCTCAGTAAGGATTCGTTTAAGACTCTGTACACCATCTACGTCAGGCCCATACTGGAGTATGCAGCACCAGTTTGGAATCCACACCTAGTCAAGCACGTCAAGAAATTAGAGAAAGTGCAAAGGTTTGCGACAAGGTTAGTTCCAGAGCTAAGGGGAATGTCCTATGAAGAAAGATTGAGGGAAATCGGCCTGACCACACTGGAGGACAGGAGGGTCAGGGGAGACATGATAACGACATATAAAATACTGCGCGGAATAGACGAGGTGGACAAAGACAGGATGTTCCAGAGATGGGACACAGACACAAGAGGTCACAATTGGAAGTTGAAGACTCAGATGAATCAAAGGGATGTTAGGAAGTATTTCTTCAGTCATAGAGTAGTCAGGCCATGGAATAGCCTAGAAAGTGATGTGGTGGAGGCAGGAACCATACATAGTTTTAAGGCGAGGTATGATAGAGCTCATGGGGCAGGGAGAGAGAGGACCTAGTAGCAATCAGCGAAGAGGCGGGGCCAGGAGCTGTGACTCGACCCCTGCAACCACAAATAGGTGAGTACAAATAGGTGAGTACACACGCACACACACCTACACTGGTGACTAAACTGTCAGCGACACAGCCTACCACAAAACACCATGAAATTCGACCCTCTGCGAGATTTACGTAAGGATGATAATTGTTAGTGTCTTTGTTGCCTTAATTTTCTCGATTGCAAAACCTTATTTTCCTTCTCAACATTAAGCTATAAAATATTCACTCTGTGTATGTGTGTTTGTGTGTGTATGTTTGTGTGTGTGTGTGTGTGTGTGTGTGTGTGTGTGTGTGTGTGTGTGTGTGTGTGTGTGTGTGTGTGTGTGTGTGTGTGTGTGCGTGTGAGCAGTGGACACACTGATACTTAATTTTGATTTTTCTCTCCCATCTGGGAAAACATTTGTCTGTAATCACATATGTTATATTGGTTTCAGTAATTACAGTGATGTCTGAGTATCCTTCCACTATCCTCTCTTTAAGTTCTTGAGTTTTGTTTGGTGCTCTCATCTATATTCATATACATTTGTGTTTTTCCTTAACATTCAGATTCCTTAGAGAACTAAAATTCATAAAACCGTGAATGGAACAATATACATATAACCCGCACATAGGAGAAAGAAACTGATCAGGGCGTTTCGATCCAAGGTCGGACCGAAACGTAGTCATAAGCTTCCCCTGTGTGCGGGTTATTTGTTCATTATTTATTTTTTTTATGTGAGGGGTAAAATAGCAGTTCATCTCCCAACATAACTAATGTTGGTGTGGATATCAACGTTCCAAGCAATTGGAACTATGGGTATAAAGACACTAGCGCAGCGTTTCGCCTAAAACTTAGGCGAAAAGTTCTCTTGAACTAAGCCTCCGCTATCTGTGTTTTTATTCCCACTTGTCAGCTTTTGCCCACCAAATGGAACCACGATATATCTTGTGTTGCCCTTTGTGTTATTCGCTGTTGATTTTACATAATTGGAGGCTATTTCTCGGAAGTCTAACCTAACTTAACCAAACCTAACCTGACTAAACATAGCCTAACCTAGCTCAACCTAACTTAACCTAGCTAAACCTAACTTAACCTAACCTAGCCAAACCTAATTTAGGTTTTGTTCGAGCAGAAATATTGAGTATAGGCAGGACTGGATTGCAGGTGTAGTGGGGAATAGGTGGTGTAGTGGGGGAGGAAGAAACGTGTTGTGGCGACTGGAGATTGTGTTTTTTAAAGTTTAGGTGGAGGTTAGAATAAGGTGGGGAGGAGCTGAGAATGAGGCAGAGGTTTGTGCTGTAGTGGGTGGTGGAGGAGTATAGACTATAGTTTGAGAGAAGGGAAGAGAGGTGTCCCTTGGGTTGGTTGGTAGCGTTTTCAGCTCACATACTGAGGGGTCCCTGCTTCTATCCCCTGTACGGGTGGAAGCGATGGGCATGTTTCCCGCTGCCCCTGTTCCCCCAGCAATAAGTAGGTACCTGGGTGTTAGTCGGCTGTTGTGTGTGGCATCTCTGGGGGTGGTAGTATACCTTAGATGGGGCTGGGCTTTGAAATGAGCTTAAATAGGACAAAAGCTTTTAGCCTGTGAAACTGATCTGTGTGAAAAGAGATTAGTCTGTGTTTTTGAGTTGAGGTTGTACATTCGTGAGATCACTGCAGAGAAGTAATGCATATGAGTGGCGTAATTTAGTGACTGATCTCTTAAAAGCTCCTACACGAGACTCGTTGAAGAATACCATCGTAGCTTCCTTGTTAGGAAGACGTATCCTTAAAAGACTCATTCAAACTCCTTCTACCATCCTAACCATCTCACTAAGAAAGATCTCGCACAAATCTGCTGATACCCCCCTAGTCTCATCATCAACAAAGATCTCTCTTACATGTTTCGCACAAGATTCCTAATCTCCTAATTAAGAAAGCTCTCGCTTAAATGCCTCGTAGAAGACTCTGCCGACCTACTGAGTCTCTTAATGCATCAGCATAATCTAGTTTAGAGATCACAATACATGCTACGAAAAATAGTGTTTTTGCCTGTGTCTACCTACCTGTTCATCTATCTCCCTGCTTATTTGTCTATCTACTTTTCCGCCTGCTGCCCTTCTGATAATTGGTTCGCTTTTTTCCGTATTTACCTGCTTCCAACCTGCCTGTTTATTTGCGTACTTGCTTCCTGCCTACCTGCCCCTTTCTGAGTTCCTCTCTGTCTGCCTGCCTCTGTCGAGCTTACCTGCTACCTGTCTTCACGCTTTCTCTCCCTACTTGACTGGTTGCTTGTCTTCTTGCCTAGCATCCTGTTTGTATTCCTGCCTGCCTGCCTGCCTGCCTGCCTGCCTGCCTGCCTGCCTGCCTGCCTGCCTGCCTGCCTGCCTGCCTGCCTGCCTGCCTGCCTGCCTGTCTGTCTGCCTGCCTGCCTATCTACCTACCTGCCAAACTGCCTGCTTGCCAGCTTGCCTACCTGCCTGTTGTCTGCCTGCCTGCCAGCCTACCTGCCTGCTCCCTACCTGCCAGCCTACCTGCCAACCTGCCTGCCAGCCTGCCTGTCTGCCTTCTAGCCTGCAAGCCTACTTGCCAGCCTGCCTGCCAGCCTACCTATCAGTCTGCCTGCCTGCAAGCCTGCCAGCCTACCTACAAGCCTTCCTGCTAACCTGTCTGCCTGCCTACCTGCCAACCTACCTGCCAGCCTGCTTGTCTACCTGCCAGCCTACCTGTCAGCCTACCTGTCAGCCTGCCTGTCTGACTGCCTGTCTGCCTGCCTGCCAGCCTACCTGCCAGTCTGCCTGACTGCCTGCCAACCTGCCTGCCAGCCCACCTGCCAGCCCACCTGCCAGCCCACCTGCCAACCTGCCAGCCTGCCGGCTGATGGAAATGAGAAACACCAGTTTCAGTTTTATTATATCTTGTAAAAGTAAATTATAACTGTTTTTATTGCCGAGGTTAATCTGCAGACAGGCAGTAAAGCTCCACAAATCCTTTTACTGGCCATGAAAGATGGTGGTAATGTCTGGACTGTGTTTACCCTCCACCAAGAATGGCTAATGTTCTACACACACACACACACACACACACACACACACACACACACACACACACACACAGTTTTAAGACGAGGTTTGATAAAGCTCATGGAGCGGGGAGAGAGAGGGTCTAGTAGCAACCGGTGAAGAGGCGGGGCCAGGAGCTAGGACTCGACCCCTGCAACCACAAATAGGTGAGTACAAATAGGTGAGTACACACACACACACACACACACACACACACATACACACACACGATGTAGTAGAGGCAGGATCCGTTCGTAGCATTAAGAAGAGGTATGATAAAGCTCATGGTGCAGGGAGAGTGACCCAGTAGCGGCCAATGAAGAGGCGGGGCCAGGAGATATGATTCGACCCCTGCAGCCACAATTAGGTGAGTACAACTAGGTGAGTACACACACATTTGAAAAAAATACAGGGTGCGACATGGGCGTCTAATATTTTTTTCATCCTTAAACCTTGTGAAACAGAATAAGAAAGTAACACTGCAGAGAGTAGAATTTTTACTGTCCCGTACCTCGGTTGGTAGCGCACTCAGCTCATACACTGGGTGTCCGTGGTTCGATCCCCGGTAAGGATGGAAAGATTGGGCGTGTTTCCTTAAGACACCTGATGTCCCTGTTCACCTATCAGTAAGTAGGTACCTGTGTGTTAGTCGACTGGTGTGGGTCACATCCTGGGGACAGAATTAACCACCTAAGTTGCCCGAAATGTTCTGCATAACCAGGGACTTTCTGTATGGTATATCACTGATGTCATCTATGGTCTGTATAAGTTGTGTCATGTACTTGTAGAAATAAAGATTATTATTATTATTATTATTATTATTATTATTATTATTATTATTATTATTATTATTATTATTATTATTATTATTATTACTTCAGCTAAATAAAAAAAAATAAAGTCAGCTTACACCGTACTCTGTATAACGTAAGTGAAGACCTGGAGGTTCCAAGCTCATATTAGTGAGCTCCAGATGTTGTCTGGCAGGTGGACACCTGGAGACTCCAGGTGTGACCAGACATTGAACACAGTCCTGGAGGAGAGGCACTGTAGTAAACCCTCAAGGAATGGCTATGAGAATACTGCATTTCACAGGAATCAAATATCTGCTTCACATGCACATCCATCATGGTGTACGTGGTGCTGCCAGACTGTACAGCTCACAGTGTCACATCCATCATGGTGTACATGGTGCCGCCAGCCTGTACAGCTCACAGTGTCACATCCATCATGGTGTACTCACAGTGTCACATCCATCATGGTGTACGTGGTGCTGCCAGCCTGTACAGCTCACAGTGTCACATCCATCATGGTGTACGTGGTGCTGCCAGCCTGTACAGCTCACAGTGTCACATCCATCATGGTGTACGTGGTGCTGCCAGCCTGTACAGCTCACAGTGTCACATCCATCATGGTGTACGTGGTGCTGCCAGCCTGTACTGCTCAGTGTCACATCCATCATGGTGTCACATCATTCGAAAGCGTTGTTTAGTGTGTGTATGTTTGTTCTGTTTCAAGATCATTCAAATTTTAAAATTAGCTGACTGAGGTCAGTCCCTGAGGAACTTCACTATTAATGTGCAGTTACTCAGACACCTCAGCTCAGAGCCACTCCCTGTTTCTACTGCTACGTCAAGTTGATGCAGATCTGAAGTTGTTCACCTGTAACATGCCATTACACTGATCCACAATGTTAGATGCGGTATCTTGCTGAAAGCTTTCTGGAAATCAATGAGCACCACATCTGTGGGGACACAACTCGCAGCACTAAAGGTTCGAGCCGATGGGAAGTCAGTAATAGAACTGCACCATGCCGGCCTAGTAAGAGTCATCAAACCAGGTGTATTTCTGTACACCTTATGAAGGTCACTTGGGTTCTTCTGTGATCACAATGCTTTAACCAAAAAAAAAATTCATCTCATATCATCATAGGCTCAAATCCCATAAAAGCCTATATAAAATTACTGTGAATTGCTTACAGTCGAGTCACTACGATTCATCGAGTCATTCTGTGAGGCTACTTTAGTCCAAGAAAATTCTACTAAATTTCTTAAGATCTTTAGTTTCGAAGTTAATTTTGATTTCCTAAGATTTCACGATTTTCCACCTAATGATGGTCGTGATTTTTTCACGCAACATGTTTACTCGACATGATCCCTACAGGGTAGTGCATGATACGTGTCCTACAGGGTAGTGCATGATACGTGTCCTACAAAGTAGTGCAGGACACGTGCCCCATTTACTTTCTTGTATACTAAGGTAACATTTGCAAGTTTCCAGTCGTTTGGTACTTTTCCTTTTCTCGATTTCTTAACTGTCGGTATTGGCATGTAGGTAACCAGGCGTCCAGATTACATTCTGTCTCCTGCAGACGGTTCATCAGGCCAGTTTGACTCATCAGTACTCAGCATCCAGCCAGTTTGACTCATCAGTTCTCAGCATCCGGCCGGTTTGACTCATCAGTACTCAGCATCCGGCCGGTTTGACTCATCAGTATTCAGCATCCGGCCGGTTTGACTCATCAGTACTCAGCACCCGGCCGGTTTGACTTATCAGTACTCAGCATCCGGCCGGTTTGACTCATCAGTACTCAGCACCCGGCCGGTTTGACTCATCAGTACTCAGCATCCGGCCGGTTTGACTCATCAGTACTCAGCACCCGGCCAGTTTGACTCATCAACACTCAGTATTATCTAAACGTTTCATTGTGTTGGTATCATTCCTTACAATTTTCTGCTACCTCTCTATGTTCTTGTGTTCCTTTGTAAACACACAGCTTAAAGCTGTATTATTATTATTATTATTATTATTATTATTATTATTATTATTATTATTATTATTATTATTATTATTATTATTATTATTATTATTTATTCGAGAGTGTATAAATCTATAGTGGATGGAAGACGGGGTAGGGGTCGGCCTAGGAAAAGTTGGAGGGAGGGGGTAAAGGAGGTTTTGTATCCGAGGGGCTTGGACTTCCAGCAAGCGTGCGTGAGCGTGTTAGACAGGAGTGAATGGAGACAAATGATTTTTAGGACTTGACGTGCTGTTGGAGTGTGAGCAAAGTAACATTTATGAAGGGAGTCAGGGAAACCTGCAGGCCGGACTTGAGTCCTAGAGATGGGAAGTACGGTGTCGGGCAAGACAGTGATGGAGTGAATGATGATGAAAGTTTTGCTTTTTCGAGCCACCCTGCCTTGGTGGGAGACGGCCGATGTTTTATTAAAAATTATATTATTATTATTATTATTATTATTATTGTTATTATTATTATTATTATTGGAACCTCCTTAATACGAAGATACCAAACAGAGCCGGGGTTATAGAAAGAAATCAGAAATGAAGCAAAAGGAGATTACCTCTAATTTATTAGATCAAAAATCTTTCACAGTCATGAAGGAATCCTCACACTCATGAAGGAATCCTCACAGTCATGAAGGAATCCTCACAGTCATGAAGGAATCCTCACAGTCATGAAGGAATCCTCACAGTCATGAAGGAATCCTCACAGTCATGAAGGAATCCTCACAGTCATGAAGGAATCCTCACAGTCATGAAGGAATCCTCACAGTCATGAAGGAATCCTCACAGTCATGAAGGAATCCTCACAGTCATGAAGGAATCCTCACAGTCATGAAGGAATCCTCACAGTCATCAAGGCATCCCGGAAGAGACAGAGAGAACAAATAAAAATGAGAGGATACCAGAAAATATTTCCCAGCCTTCAAATAAGGTGCCTTGATGCTGGCGAAATAAGGTGCCTTGATGCTGGCGAAATAAGGTGCCTTGATGCTGGCGAAATAAGGTGCCTTGATGCTGGCGAAATAAGGTGCCTTGATGCTGGCGAAATAAGGTGCCTTGATGCTGGCGAAATAAGGTGCCTTGATGCTGACGAAATAAGGCGCCTTGATGCTGGCGAAATAAGGTGCCTTGATGCTGACGAAATAAGGCGCCTTGATGCTGGCGAAAGAGATCTTGATCAAACGTAATTACCTTCCCATACACCAGGCGCTGTATTACCCTTGCGATTTTAGCGTTTCCCCCTGAATATGGTTTAAAAAAAAGACACGTAAGCAAACACTAGGACATATTTATTAGAAAACTTCTGAATATAGCGATAATTCTCCTCAAAGAAACATATTAACAAAATGGTAATCTGTCCACTGAAGACGGACACACCGAGCACAACTCTGCTTCAGAAAATACTTGTCATGGGACATAAATGATCTTAATTAACGACGTTTCGCCTTCTCAGTGACCCGTATCGAGTCACGATCATCTGTTTTATCAAGTCATAAATAGGTGAGAGTCTGGGTGAAGCGTTGTCAGCAAAGATTTATTATATATATATATATATATATATATATATATATATATATATATATATATATATATATATATATATATATATATATATATATATATATATATATATATATATATATATATGTATATATATATATATATATATATATATATATATATATATATATATATATATATATATATATATATATATATATGCATATATATATATATATATATATATATATATATATATATATATATATATATATACATATATATATATATATATATATATATATATATATATATATATATATATATATATATATATATATATATATATATATATATATATATATATATATATATATATATAACCCTCTTGTGGGTATCTGCTACCATCACCTACCATCACCTACCATCTCTACCATGGTCTGGTTAACTCATGTTATTACCTACTCAGCTACAAGTCAGCAGTGATGCAACTTAACTCTGGAAAAATAGACACAAAGTCAGTACAATACTATCCTTTATTGACAACGTTTCGCTCACACACTGGACTTTATCAAGTCACAAACAGATCCGTTTTTGACTTGGTAAATGCCAATGTGTGGGCGAAACGTCGCATTATGAAGCACTTGTATCTACTTTTCCACCGTGTAAGTTTTTTATACCATATATCTCCATAAAAATTCTATACAAATTCAGTATCTTTAATCTCGGGAGAAAGTGAGAGCTGGAAAATTTGCTCTTCTGGTTTTTGATATCTGGGCCGAAGTTTTCCTTTACCCTTATTGATGGGTTAGGTTAGGTTAGAACAGGTCAGGTGTGGTTAGGTTAGGTCAGGTCAGGTCATGTCAGGTTAGGTTAGGTTAGGTTAGGTTATGTCAGGTTAAGTTAGATTTGGTCAGGTCAGGTTAGGTTAGGTTATGTCAGGTGTGGTTAGGTTAGGTTATGTCAGGTCAGGTTAGGTCAGGTCAGGTTAGGTTATGTTAGGTTAGGTTAGGTTATGTCAGGTTAAGTTAGAGTTGGTCAGGTCAGGTTAGGTTAGGTTACGTTAGGTCAGATCAGGTCAGGTCAGGTTAGGTTAGGTTAGGTTAGGTTAGGTTAGGTTAGGTTAGGTTAGGTTAGGTTATGTCAGGTTTGGTTAGGTTAGGTTGGGATAGGTTAGGTTAGGTTAGGTTAGGTTATGTCAGGTTAGGTTAGGTTAAGTTAGGTTAGGTTAGGTTAGGTTAGGTTAAATTAGGTTAGGTTAGGTTAGGTTAGGTTAAGTTAGGTTAGGTTAGATTAGGTTAGGTTAGGTAAAATAAGATTCGTCAGGAAACAGGACAAGTATTTCCTGATGCGGGTCTTAGTTATAAGACGACCCGCCACTGGAGGTTTCAGTGATCTGATCGAGACCTTCCACTGGTTTACAGGTCCACTCCTTTAAAAATTAATGTATTAAATATATCATTTACAATAATAACTAACATCAGTATCAAGAATAATTTCTTAAGAATGTAACAATTATTTAATTTTCTTCTATTACTTTAACACTTCTGTCGAATTATTTTGGTGGACATCCTAACTCTTCATTTAATATTTAATGCAAATTAACACAGAGTTTTATGATCCATTAGAGCTTAATAATTTGTGTGTGTGTATTGAGGTTATCAAAAAAAATCTTCATTTAAAAAGTAGGTTGGTAAGAGTTTGCAGTATATAATGATTATCTCATTTTCATTTGTTTCAGACTTAATTAATGACTAATTAAATAACGTTTTTTAACGTTTTTATAGCTTCAGACTTTTAATAACAAATAATTTTCCTTTGTGGCTGTAATTTGATAATCCCTCTCCCACTATGTGGGCGAAACGTTGTCGGTAAAGTATCGCGTTATACTGCATGTTTGTCCTTGTTTTTCCAACTTTCCATTTTGCAATAAATACTCTGAGAAAATTTTTTTATTTCGTTTTCAGATATTTTCATCCATTCGAATCTGGGTCGGTCAAATTACGACAACACCAGCAACTCCCCCTGCAGCCTCCACTTGCACACCAGCCTCAGATTAATCTTCAATGTGATTGGTGTTTGGGCTTTCCAGTTAGCTGTTTATGGACGCACATGATTGGGCGGTATTTTGAGTGTTCTTTGAAAAATTCACTTACAATGCTCTCTCACGTTATATTGAGTTTAATGAAGAGTGAAGACTGGTGTAGTGACGAGAGTGTTTAAGTAGGTGGTGACGGTGGTAGTGGTGAAGCTAATATCATTGGTGGAGAAGGTGGTGTAATTGTGGTAACAAGGAGTCGGCGATTGTGAAGTAGGTAATGGTGTGTAGTAGTGGATTTAATAGTGGTGGTGGTAAGTATGATATATAGTCATAAAGCCACCAGCATTAATGATGGAGAGAGTACCATCACAGTTGTACAGAAGTGGTCATCATCCTGTTAGAAGGGGGATGAGGGGAGAAGAAGGATTGTGAAAGTGAAAGACCAATGGCATCATAGGGTTATTCAAAGCTCGATACTGCACATTCCTCGAAAGCTCACTCTCATGCACTCAAACCACGCGCTCACTCACTCATACAAACACACATCACTAATGAATATAAGCCTCCCCCATCCCCATCACTTTTCTTCCTATTTCCTTTTTCCAGGCCATACACCCTTTTCTTTCTTTTCCTCCTAGCCATCCGTCTATTGCTGTTCCATTTCACGTCTTTCCGCTTATCTCACTACCTATCCCACACCACTCCAACTTACCACAACTTAACTATTCCACTTCTCATACACAAACGGGAAAGTAATAACCTCCACCCTCAAAAGATGGGCTCACTCAAACCATCTCCCACAGGAATAGAACCACCTCCATACCATAACACCCACACAATACCCACACAACACCCCCCACAACACCCCCACACCCACACTCCTCCACAACAGCAACGCACACCACAACACCCCCACAACACCCCCACAACACCCCCACAACACCCCCACAACACCCCCACACCCACGCTCCTCCACACCACAACATCATCATGCGCTGTGGAAATAAATGGTATAAAATACCGACAAAATGGAAATATAAACACATATGCAGTATAATGTGATCCTTTATTGACTACGTTTCGCCTACACAGTGGGCTTTTTCAAGTCACAAACAGTTCTGTTTGTGACATGAAAAAGCCCACTGTGTGGGCGAAACGTAGTCAATAAAGGATCACATTATACTACATATGTATTTATATTTCCATCATCATGCACCCACTCCACAACACCCCCACAACACTCCCACAACACCCCCACACAACACTCCCACAACACCCCCACACAACACTCACACAACAACACAACACTCCCACAACACCCCCACACAACACTCCCACAACAACACAACGCTCCCACAACACCCCCACACAACACTCCCACAACACACACAACACTACCACAAAACACCCACACAACCCTCCCACAACACCCCCACACAACACTCCCACAACACCCCCACACAACACTCCCACAACACCCCCACAATACCCCCACACAACACTCCCACAACACCCCCACACAACACTCCCACAACACCCCCACACAACACTCCCACAACACCCCCACACAACACTCCCACAACACCCCCACACAACACTCCCACAACACCCCCACACAACACTCCCACAACGCCCCCACACCCACACATCACAACACCAACACACTCCCACAACAGAAGAGCAAGTAGCGACAGTACTAAACGTAAGTAAGGATAGCATTACAACATAAGGAAAAAAAGTCTCACTGTCAAGTTCACTAATTCAGAATGAATCACAAAGAGAAACTGTGAAATGAAGAGGCAGCGCAAAAAAAGAAAAACCGTATATTAGACAAAAATGAAGTGCCAGACATCATATAAGGGACGAACAGGAAGTGCCAGACATCATATAAGGGACGAACAGGAAGTGCCAGACATCATATAAGGGACGAACAGGAAGTGCCAGACATCATATAAGGGACGAACAGGAAGTGCCAGACATCATATAAGGGACGAACAGGAAGTGCCAGACATCATATAAGGGACGAATAGGAAGTCCCAGACATCATATAAGGGACGAACAGGAAGTGCCAGACATCATATAAGGGACGAACAGGAAGTGCCAGACATCATATAAGGGACGAACAGGAAGTGCCAGACATCATATAAGGGACGATCAGGAAGTGCCAGACATCTTATAAGGGACGAACAGGAAGTGCCAGACATCATATAAGGGACGATCAGGAAGTGCCAGACATCTATAAGGGACGAACAGGAAGTCCCAGACATCATATAAGGGACGAACACGAAGTGCCAGACATCATATAGGGGACGAACAGGAAGTGCCAGACATCATATAAGGGACGAACAGGAAGTGCCAGACATCATATAAGGGACGATCAGGAAGTGCCAGACATCTTATAAGGGACGATCAGGAAGTGCCAGACATCATATAAGGGACGATCAGGAAGTGCCAGACATCATATAAGGGACGAACAGGAAGTGCCAGACATCTTATAAGGGACGAACAGGAAGTGCCAGACATCATATAAGGGACGATCAGGAAGTGCCAGACATCTTATAAGGGACGAACAGGAAGTGCCAGACATCATATAAGGGACGATCAGGAAGTGCCAGACATCATATAAGGGACGAACAGGAAGTCCCAGACATCTTATAAGGGACGAACAGGAAGTGCCAGACATCATATAAGGGACGATCAGGAAGTGCCAGACATCTTATAAGGGACGAACAGGAAGTGCCAGACATCATATAAGGGACGATCAGGAAGTGCCAGACATCATATAAGGGACGAACAGGAAGTGCCAGACATCATATAAGGGACGAACAGGAAGTGCCAGACATCATGTAAGGGACGAACAGGAAGTGCCAGACATCATGTAAGGGACGAACAGGAAGTGCCAGACATCATGTAAGGGACGAACAGGAAGTGCCAGACATCATATAAGGGACGAACAGGAAGTGCCAGACATCATATAAGGGACGATCAGGAAGTGCCAGACTTCATATAAGGGACGAACAGGAAGGGCCAGACATCATGTAAGGGACGAACAGGAAGTGCCAGACATCATGTAAGGGACGAATAGGAAGTGCCAGACATCATATACGGGACGAACAGGAAGTGCCAGACAAGATATGTGAGGCCAACAGGCAGTGCCAGACATCATGAGACAAGCAGGCAGTGCCAGACATTATCTTTAACAAGCAGGCAGTGCCAGACATCATCTTTAACAAGCAGGCAGTGCCAGACATTATCTTTAACAAGCAGGCAGTGCCAGACATCATCTTTAACAAGCAGGCAGTGCCAGACATTATCTTTAACAAGCAGACAGTGCCAGACATCATCTTTAACAAGCAGGCAGTGCCAGACATCATCTTTAACAAGCAGGCAGTGCCAGACATCATCTTTAACAAGCAGGCAGTGCCAGACATTATCTTTAACAAGCAGGCAGTGCCAGAATTTATCTTTAACAAGCAGGCAGTGCCAGACATCACCTTTAACAAGCAGGCAGTGCCAGACATTATCTTTAACAAGCAGGCAGTGCCAGACATTATCTTTAACAAGCAGGCAGTGCCAGACATCACCTTTAACAAGCAGGCAGTGCCAGACATCACCTTTGAGACAAATTAACACAAAATATCATTCAATACTGTCAATAGGGAGAAAAATGAAAATGGAATAAAGAATTAAAACCGAGCGAGAAACCTGTGGGGTTTCAAGCAAAGAAAGAGAGGAAGCAGTGAGGATAAGTATCTCGTAGTTGATGAATAAGACACGTGCAACCGTTGGAAGTCTTTATTGTTGAAACTTTTCGCTTACACAGTAAAATTCTTCAGTCAGAGAGACAGCAGGTGTAGTAGCGAAGTACAGATGATGTAATCAGTCCATCAGCGTTGGGTAAACAGTATTTGAGGGGGTCAGTCCCTCAGCCTGGAGAAGAGTTTAGGGACTGACCACCTCAAATACTATTTTTCCAAGGGTAATGAACTGATTAAATTATCTTTACTTCGCTACTGCACCTGCTGCCTCTGTATTTGACTGAAGATGTCTACTGTATAGTTGAAATGTTTCAAAAATAAAAATACCCAACTGCTGAACATGTGTCTTGCTCATCAACTTGTCGGTATTTTATACCGTTTTCAACATTACTCATAGTTGGTGCCATCACGACTGTGGCAACCAAGAGAGAGAGAGGCTGTAATCCTCCACCTAACAGCAGAGATTAAGCCAGGAATGTGGGCAACAGGCCCTAGAGACTAGCAGTGACGGAGGAACCATCATCAAACATGTCTCACTGGGCCAAGTCAAAGCAAAATTACTTATTACGGAAGACTTAAGCTCTAAAAAAAAAAAACAGACTGGGAGATGAACCGGTGATACTGGACCAGGTATTTCAATAATTGATCTAGTTTCCTGTAAGTGAGGCACCATATTGATAAGATATTGATAAGATATTGATAAGATATTGCATTATGTGTTCTTTAACTTTTTACTAGATGGATAAGTAAGCCAACGGAAGACCTTGGTCTTGGGACCCAAAATTCCAGCTAGCGAATCATATATATATATATATATATATATATATATATATATATATATATATATATATATATATATATATATATATATATATAGATATATATAAGACGAAATACGAGCCCCCACTGGGAGCGTGTGAGCCCACAGTCCTAAGCTATGATCACGGGGTAGAAATAACCTGGAAAGGAGCTAAGAGGGAGAGTGAATTAAACCAGTCTTCGAAAATGGGAACCATATATGGAGGAGAGAATTTCTGAATGCTATCCATTGGAAAGGGAACCTGGAAGGAAAGACAATGAAAATGATATTGGAACATCTAGGAGGAAAGTATAAAGCAACAGAAGACAAATTCTTACCCGAGAGGATAAGAAGCAGATAAATGAGTCCTTGAAGCAACCATAAATGTTGAATGGCTATGACACACAGAACGAGAGTATGGCAGAGATACAGGAAAGAGTGAACAGAAGTTAACAGAGAAGAGTTGGAAAGCCAAAAATGAATATGAGAAGGTAAGAAGACACGTGTCACGGAGTAACAGTTGGAGAATTGCATGGCAGCAAAAGTGAAGTCAATGCTGACTCCTTTACAGCTACACCAGACTGAAGGTGACAGTGAAAAAAAATAAGTGATAACAGAAGAAGAGGAGAGCTGACAGGTAATCAAAATGATGTCTGTGAGGATCTAAACGAGTGTTTCAAAGAAGTGTTCTCAGAGGAGGAGAGAACGATGCTGGATAGCAGCAGCAAGAGGAACTCAGTACGCTGCTAGACAACTCTGACTCATGAAGAGCAATGGGATCCGGAAAAATGGGGATCTGAGATAATGTGTAACCCTCTGGATGAAATCTTTAACAACTCCATGAAGACGAAAAGCTAGAAAAAAAAATACCACGGGTGGGGTTTGAACCTGCGGTCAGAGAGTCTCAAAACTCCAGACCGTCGCGGTTCAAACCCCACCCGTGGTATGGTTTGTTTGCAATCGTGTCATTACGATGTCGTGAGTCAAAAGCTAGAAACTAGAATAACTCGTTCCAGTATTTAAGTAAAGGAACAGAAGTGCAGGAGTGAACTTCAGGTATTCACTGAGACGGTAAATAAGGGAAGTGGTGTAGCACCTGGAAAAAAAAGTCATACATAACAACCAGCTGGGGATTACATAAGGTAAATCCAAGAATCAAGAACTAGAGCTCACTCTCCTTGCTCCCTCTCCTCCCTCTTCTTTTTTTTCACGATGACAACCATAATAACACGATAATCACCACTATGATGACCACCACAACAACACAAATACTATAGCTTTCATCTCTGTAATGAGCACCATGACAACAGCAGAGATTGTAGTTCTCGTCTCGTCACTGTGATGACCACAACAACAGAGACTGTAGTTCTCGTCTCGTCACTGTGATGACCACAACAACAGAGACTGTAGTTCTCGTCTCGTCACTGTGATGACCACAACAACAGAGACTGTAGTTCTCGTCTCGTCACTGTGATGACCACAACAACAGAGACTGTAGTTCTCGTCTCGTCATTGTGATGACCACAACAACAGAGACTGTAGTTCTCGTCTCGTCACTGTGATGACCACAACAACAGAGACTGTAGTTCTCGTCTCGTCACTGTGATGACCACAACAACAGAGACTGTAGTTCTCGTCTCGTCACTGTGATGACCACAACAACAGAGACTGTAGTTCTCGTCTCGTCACTGTGATGACCACAACAACAGAGACTAGTTCTCGTCTCGTCACTGTGATGACCACAACAACAGAGACTGTAGTTCTCGTCTCGTCACTCCGTTTAGAGTTATTTAGCTACAGTGTTGCCAAGGTCCTACTATTGCTCCTGCAGACGCTCTCCTTGTAAATAGGAACCTTTAACAATAATATCTTAGAATGGTTTTCACCGCAGAGTTGAGGTTGTCTGTCCAGGCCCTGCTAAGCCAATTCTGGCGCTGTTACGCCCGCCCAGGCTCTGTTTCGCCCGCCTAGGCGCATATACGCCTAATCTTGTACCCCCTTAGTTTGTAAATAGGCTGAGAGTTAATGCAAATAAAAATCTGGCGTGTTCTCTTCATTTGTATAATATTGTTCATAAATTTAATGTTCAGATATTCCTGTCGTTTATGTTTCAGATAAATAAACTTATAAATACTTTTGCTCTTTGTTTAATTGACTCCTTTGTGTTATTTTTACTTCATTTCATCATGTGCTAAACCCGTGGGGGTTATTCATTGCATGGAGTGGTGGAGGTTCGACCCTCCGTCTCTGATGGTGATTGTACTTAATATTGGATTATTTGTTTCTTAATATTATTATTATTTTCTTCTTATACGTCTTCTTCCTATTCTTTTTCTTCTTCTCCTCCCCCTCCTCTTTTTTTTTCTTCTTCTTCTTCTTCTTCTTCTTCTTCTTCTTCTTCTTCTTCTTCTTCTTCTTCTTCTTCTTCTTCTCTTCTTCTTCTGCTTCTTCTTCTGCTTCTTCTTATTCTTCTTCTTTTTCTTCTCATACTCTTCCAACTTCTCCTTCCTCGAATCTGTTTCAATGTTTCCATGGGGTAACTTGAGAACTCTTGTTCTGATCGGCTTCAAACTTCCAACAAATCGCAGAACAAATCTTATTAGAGCCAGCTGGCTCAGTGGTTAGTGCACTGGCCTGTGAGGTTCAGGAGTCGCCTGCTGTGGCATGCTAAGAGTACGTGTCACACAGTGAACCAGGTGCTAAGAGTATAACGAGAGGGGCCCCTCCCTCGTTATGCTACCACCTTGGTTCAGCCAGTTAATGACAAGGAAGCCCACCTAAGTTGTGAAGCGATGTGGTACACTCGTCAATCCACATCGGAAGACTTATCTCTGAGTCTGGTCAAAGACCGTTCTTACAGTGTCTCTTCATTGCAAATTGCCTTTCTGTGTATATATCCTCTGTAAATATTATACATATACTTGAATGTTGCTTGTGGTGAAGAAAAAATATATAAGTATTTACTCTCTGTTGCCTTTTGCTCGTTCCTCATTTCTACCTTAGTTATACTGCTGCAAACAGGTGCGCAGGCCACTAGACTACACCTGTGGTCGTAATACCCGCCATGGGT
This sequence comes from Cherax quadricarinatus, assembly GCF_038502225.1. Classification (NCBI taxonomy): domain Eukaryota; kingdom Metazoa; phylum Arthropoda; class Malacostraca; order Decapoda; family Parastacidae; genus Cherax; species Cherax quadricarinatus. The sequence continues at coordinate 29,151,209 of NC_091327.1, forward strand.
TCAAGTCCTACCCGTTCTGTGATTTGATACCCTAGTGTTGTAAATGTGTCTTACTGATTAGTGATTCATGCAGTTATGTAACATTATCAGTATGTTTGCTTAGTGACCCATCGTTATAACTGAAGTTACTTGAACAGTTACTTAAGGGCACTTTTAACAGTGTTTACTGTATAGTAATTACAAGCGTGGTCAACAAACTGCTAGTTGCTGTATCTAATATTTAAGACTCCTCAAGGGGTCTTGAATGATAGATACAGTAAATAGCAGGGGCTCTTGATCTAGGGAACTGGAGTACAGATCCAGTTCCCTGAACTAATTAAGCCTGAATGCCTTCCATCCCCTTCCCTCCACAGGCGCTGTATAATCCCTACTGGTTTAGCGCTCCCCCATGATTATAATAATAATATCATATAAGATATTAACTTCAGGTTAACTTGAATTAATGTTGGTAAAATTACCGACAGTATGCTAGATAAAAGGCCACAAGTGCAACTAATGTGACATTTTACTGTGGCAACGTTTCGCTCCCCAGGAGCTTTATCAAGCTGTTACGGTTTGATAAGGTTCCTGGAGAGTGAAACATTGCCACAATAAAATGCCACATTAGTTGTACTAGCGTCCTTTTAATTAACATATATGATCCTTGTGTTTTGATAATGATGATGATAATAATAATAATAATAATAATAATAATAATAATAATAATAATAATAATAATAATAATAATAATAATAATAATGTCAGGGTCAGTGTTTACATGAAGATAAGGATTATTATACTTAATAATAAAAATATTGGATAATAAGATATGAGTGAGTTTGTATGAACACAAAAGGTAAATAAAGCTTAATATTAAGAGTAATAAAGAGAATAAAACAACAGTGTCACTAGTAATGCAAATAAAAATAAGAAACGATGTAGTAAAGCAAATTAAGAGTCTAAAAAAAACAAATGCACAATATTTTACTGAAAGACACTGTAGCTGCCAATTTGTTGAGTTTATTAAATAACGCTTAAATACTTGCTTTTATGACGTCACACAGTGTGACTTTGTCAATGGTCCAAGTCGGATCGAAACGTCGTCGACGTCGTCGTAAGCTTCTCTCTTTTCTGTGCGGGTTATTTGTGTATCGTTCCAGTCACGGCATTGTGCCTTTTTTGTTATTTGTGACGTCGATCTGATAATTGACGTCAAACCTTCAACTCTTGACGTATCTTACACTGACGAAGCTTCGGAGTGTTGATAAACATTGTTGGTGCCAATTTGACAATTTTTACACCCCCCTCCCTCCTTCCTCTTCTCAGCTGTCCTTCTGTTACCTTACAGGACGTATGTAAATTTAAATTTTCTACAAAAATAATGTTTTTAGAGGCTTGTAGAAAAATTAAAAAAGAATATGAGAAGAGAAAACCACAAAACCTTGAAATCTCACCTCTTTTGTAGCAACTACAAATTTTACGAGTTTAGCGAGGTTTTAAATATTATAAATTTCTGTAGTTCTTTATGTAAAGCCGGTCATATACCCTTGAGAGCTTTCCTTCACTCGACGTTTTCATTTATAACCTGAACACGCCTTATCCGATCGGCTTCAAATTTTCAACGTTGGCGAAAGTAAGGGCTTATGTAACTATTAGCATGGGTTGGTGCCCTATTTGTTAATTTTATTTAGCCATTTCTGATTTAACTTCCACCCCATAGACTGAAAATTCTTCTCTGATCGGGTTCAGACTCTCAGCACAGATATAACTTGTAGATCAGTGGTTCAGAGAAACGACAAGTTGATAAATTAGACACATGTGCAACACTTGGATATCTTTACTGAGGAAACGTTTCGCCAAACAGTGGCTTCATTAGTCCAATACAAATGTAACAGCTCCGATGACTGTTTAACTGCAGCATATTGACTGTAGGCTGAGGGACTGATTGCCCCTTCTGAGGGACTGATTACTCTTCTTTACAATGGACTGATGAAGCCACTGAGTAGCGAAACGCTTCGTCAAGTGTTGCACGTGTGTATAGTTTATCAAGAAGTACAACTAGCATAGAAGGTAAGATTGTTACTTGAGTTTATAGGTGACAGTTTGACATATTTATTTAAAAAAAAGAGGCTTTTTTCTGTGAAATAATTAGGATATGCATAATACAAACAGTTTAAATCCTTAACTAATACTTAACGCATCTCAAGGACAGGATTTGTTTATATTCAGGCTGAGTTGATGCAACCTAACCAATTTACTAGAACTGCTAATAACGCTACGATTGTTGTGTTTGCTGAAAGGAAGACTTGTACATGCCATGTTATATATACTGAATCATCGAATGTATATATATATATATATATATATATCTATATATATATATATATATATATATATATATATATATATATATATATATATATAATTTCGTGCCGAATATGTAAAACTGGTCAATTAGCAAGAACTCATTTAAAATTAAGTCCTTTCTAAAATTTTCTCTTATGCGTTTAAAGATATATATTTTTCATTAATGTTGATGTGAAAATTTATAATTTTGTACCGAAAGGAACTTAGAAAACTTACCTAACCTTATTATAACAAGCGCAATTTATTTTAGCCTAACCCAACTAAATATATTTTAAATTTGTTTACAATAATTTAATACTAAACAAACACAGTGAAATATATTTTTCGTTAGGTAAAGAATGATTTTGGCGAAATTATTGCATACACAAATTTTCACTTGTCCTATATGCCAAGATGAACGTTGCTATTTAAGCCAAGATCGCAAGTTCTGCCTATTCGGCACGACATATATATATATATATATATATATATATATATATATATATATATATATATATATATATATATATATATATATATATATATATATATATATATATATATATATATATATATATATATATATATATATATATATATATATATATATATATATATATATATATAAAAAACTGAATATGTAGGTTGGCTCAGTGTAGATATAAACATTCTAATTCTCTAACATAGATTAACAAATTAGTGTTACTAACTTCAGCACGATAACTAGGGAATGACTTTTCTGGTCGGTTTCCAACTTACAGCAATGGTCCTTTTTTTTTTTTTTTCTCCTCGAAGTTAGGTAGTTTTGTTGAACAAATTTTTACATTTTTTTGGTAATAACATTGTTGTTGTTAGCAGTAGTAGTAATAGTAAACCTGTAGGGATTATCGAGTACCTGGGGGAATGGGAGGGATCAGGTTCGATCCAAGAAGAGGTCAGATCAATTTTCTTGAATTAAAAGCCCCTCACCAGCTCAGATGAACCGTCCATGAGGGGTGCGATAACTGGACAATGACTCGTCCGGCCGGCATCAAACTTTCAACACTTAAAGGAAGAAACTAAACTACTAGTGTCTATATCTCACTAAGAGCAAGGTGTGGATTATTGTTGGGTCGTGTAGGTGCTAATGTGGAAAATTAAGTTTCAAGATCTTAGCCAGGGATTCACTCACACCTGTGGCAGGACCTAGACACCTGTGGCAGGACCCAGACACCTGTGGCAGGACCCAGACACCTGTGGCAGGACCCAGACACCTGTGGCAGGACCCAGACACCTGTGGCAGGACCCAGACACCTGTGGCAGGACCCAGACACCTGTGGCAGGACCCAGACACCTGTGGCAGGATCCAGACACCTGTGGCAGGACCTAGACACCTGTGGCAGGACCCAGACACCTGTGGCAGGACCCAGACACCTGTGGCAGGACCCAGACACCTGTGGCAGGACCCAGACACCTGTGGCAGGACCCAGACACCTGTGGCAGGACCCAGACACCTGTGGCAGGACCCAGACACCTGTGGCAGGACCCAGACACCTGTGGCAGGACCCAGACACCTGTGGCAGGACCCAGACACCTGTGGCAGGACCCAGACACCTGTGGCAGGACCCAGACACCTGTGGCAGGACCCAGACACCTGTGGCAGGACCCAGACACCTGTGGCAGGACCCAGACACCTGTGGCAGGACCCAGACACCTGTGGCAGGACCCAGACACCTGTGGCAGGACCCAGACACCTGTGGCAGGACCCAGACACCTGTGGCAGGACCCAGGTAACTGTCCTCTTAAAAAGGATAAGCAAAACAAAATCTTGTAGATTTGCAGAGAATTTTAAAGTGAACTTAATTAAAAATATAAAACTGGAAAATGAATAAAATGCATTTTTATGTAATTTTTATTTTTTAAATAAAAAAATATAATAAGCACTATTTTTAATTATTACTTTCTGAATGGCATTTTATTAATAACTGGTTGTGTTTATAACTGGTTGTGTTTATAACTGGTTGTGTTTATAACTGGTTGTGTTTATAACTGGTTGTGTTTATAACTGGTTGTGTTTATAACTGGTTGTGTTTATAACTGGTTGTGTTTATAACTGGTTGTGTTTATAACTGGTTGTGTTTATAACTGGTTGTGTTTATAACTGGTTGTGTTTATAACTGGTTGTGTTTATAACTGGTTGTGTTTATAACTGGTTGTGTTTATAACTGGTTGTGTTTATAACTGGTTGTGTTTATAACTGGTTGTGTTTATAACTGGTTGTGTTTATAACTGGTTGTGTTTATAACTGGTTGTGTTTATAATTGGTTGTGTTTATAACTGGTTGTGTTTATAACTGGTTGTGTTTATAACTGGTTGTGTTTATAACTGGTTGTGTTTATAACTGGTTGTGTTTATAACTGGTTGTGTTTATAACTGGTTGTGTTTATAACTGGTTGTGTTTATAACTGGTTGTGTTTATAACTGGTTGTGTTTATAACTGGTTGTGTTTATAACTGGTTGTGTTTATAACTGGTTGTGTTTATAACTGGTTGTGTTTATAACTGGTTGTGTTTATAACTGGTTGTGTTTATAACTGGTTGTGTTTATAACTGGTTGTGTTTATAACTGGTTGTGTTTATAACTGGTTGTGTTTATAACTGGTTGTGTTTATAACTGGTTGTGTTTATAACTGGTTGTGTTTATAACTGGTTGTGTTTATAACTGGTTGTGTTTATAACTGGTTGTGTTTATAACTGGTTGTGTTTATAACTGGTTGTGTTTATAACTGGTTGTGTTTATAACTGGTTGTGTTTATAACTGGTTGTGTTTATAACTGGTTGTGTTTATAACTGGTTGTGTTTATAACTGGTTGTGTTTATAACTGGTTGTGTTTATAACTGGTTGTGTTTATAACTGGTTGTGTTTATAACTGGTTGTGTTTATAACTGGTTGTGTTTATAACTGGTTGTGTTTATAACTGGTTGTGTTTATAACTGGTTGTGTTTATAACTGGTTGTGTTTATAACTGGTTGTGTTTATAACTGGTTGTGTTTATAACTGGTTGTGTTTATAACTGGTTGTGTTTATAACTGGTTGTGTTTATAACTGGTTGTGTTTATAACTGGTTGTGTTTATAACTGGTTGTGTTTATAACTGGTTGTGTTTATAACTGGTTGTGTTTATAACTGGTTGTGTTTATAACTGGTTGTGTTTATAACTGGTTGTGTTTATAACTGGTTGTGTTTACAACTGGTTGTGATATTTGACGTGTTATTGAGTGTGTTACGACGTGGAACATTCACAAGGATCACCATCTTCCAGGTGCTGATACACTGCTCCTGTGTCTTATGCAGGTGTTAGCTCACAGGTGTTAGATTTTTGTGCGTTCATCAATAGATCCCAAAGTCCCTCAATATGTTGACTTTAAGCGCAAATGAAATATGCTTAAAGGAAAGTCTGTACAGTAATTGGGATGCGTAAACCCTATTTTTTGCCAATTTTACTTAGGAAAATTTAACATTGGTTTCAGTGTAATAATTAGAGAATGTCTCTTCTGATTACCTTTAAAGTTTCAAAGCTTAAATTTGGGATCTGTGAATGTCAGTTTAGCACTGGGAGTATTGCTGGGAAATAACGTGGTAAACAATATCCTAATATAGGTAAATAAGACTGGACACACTAGTGTAATGTAACGAAAAAAGAGTGAGAAATAATAGTGATGGGGGAAATGCAGGGAAATACACTAGTTATGTAGAGAAACATTGTAATATACACATGACACTTGTGAAACAGCCTAATATTCACTAGAGTACTATAGGGAAACAGAAAAAAGAGAACTAGAAAATTATAAGGAGAGAGAATGTGATACATAGAATAATGTAGGAAAAAGTATGAGATATACTAGTGTTTGAAAACAGTATATGATGCACAGTATAATGGAGGAAACAGCGGGGTATACACTAGAGTAATGAAGAAAAATATACACTGTATATTCAAGACTTTACAGGGAGTAAAAACCTATTTGATACACAGGACTATGTAGGCAAGCAGTGTGTGATGCACAAGTCTTTTCTGAAAGTCGTTTAAAATTGCGCGTTCTCTTAAGAGGATTGAATGTTTTTCTAGAGAGAAAGAGAGAGGTACTCTAGTTCTCCCAAAAAAATTCTCTCGTGAGATACTGAGATAAGAGAGATGCTAAGCTTCTTAGAGCATTACCAAGAGAACACAATGAACAGAAGGTCTGGACAACGAAGAGAGGAAGTGTTCCAAACAGCATGGAGCCAGATCAAGTGTAGTAACATAGGGAAAAGAGGAAGTGTAGCAACACAGCGAAGAGACAAAATGCAGCAACACAGAGAAGAGAAGAAGTGTAGCAACAAAGTGAAGAGAGAAAGTGTAGAAGCTCAAATAAACGAGAAGGCAAAACAATAAAGATTAGAGTAATGCAGGAAAAGAGAAGAACAACACAACGAGAAGAACAACACAGCCAGGAAAACACAGCACAAGGAGGAGGAGAACAACAAAGGCAGAAGAACAACACAAGGAGGAAAGTACAACATAGCCAGAAGAACAACACAAGGAACAGAACACAAGGAGGAGGGGTAGAACAGAAGAAATAGAGGAACAACACACTGTGGAGAGAAGAGCCTCAACTGTTCTTTCTTGTATCACGAGGGTCCAGAGACCCACCTAATGCATTCCCGTCATTAGGATTAATAATTGGTCGTAACCTGTGCCCAGTGTAACCCAGGAAGAGAGAGAGAGACGACAGCGAACAAAAGGATATTCAGAACCCTGGAGTCCCTCATTAGCAGAATTACCTGGTCATTACCCTAAGGGAAGGAGGGAAGGATGGGGCGCTAGGAGGGGTCGTGTCCTGGGGGAGGGCAGGTGAGAAGAGTGTTCCTTCCCTTGGGGTAGGTAAGCGGGAGGGAGAGAGGGATGGAGGTGAGAGGGAGAGTGGATGGATGGAGGGATGGAGGTTGGTTTAGGACGGGTCCCTCAGAGACAGTGTCGTTTATAACGCTTGTGTTTTCACTCTTCCCTGACAAGGGCCGCCGCAGGAGGGAGATGTGGATACCTGAAAAATGTATCTCAGACGTAAAAATGTTTTGAGTTGATGATGGCATCACGGTAGCGTGGCAGTAGCGCTACGGCGCTATTGATACGACGACGCAGTGACATTAACGTCGATATGACGATGCAGTGGCATTAGCCTCGGTACGGCGACGCAGTGTCATTAGCACCATTACGACGACACAGAAATATTAGCGTCGGCACGACGATGCAGTGGCGTTAGCACCGGTACGACGACACAAAAACATTAGTATCGGTACGACGACGCAGTTTCATGATCGCCGACACCTTTTTTAATGAAACAAAATGGATGCATTAGCCGCTTGCTGTTACCCTATTCTTTATAACAATTACTATACATACATAGTGGGAACGACAGGTAGCTATGTAACCCCGTCACATCCCATCACACAGAGTGATTTTTCACACACCAAATGATAAGTCTGGCAGGCCAAGTTCAGAAACTTCAACAGAACAATAAGGATGTCGTCTTGCATTCCACCAAAGGGTCAGTAATCACCTTCCAAGAGCATCGTTAGAGCAAAGGTGAGGACTCTATTACTCAGGATGATCTTCCTACAGAGGAGAAGAGAAACTTGCGAAGATATCTTAATCATTACAGAACAGGACTGCAGTACTGTAGAAAAACTCGCATGTACTCTGTTTGTTTACGCATGTAAGGACTTCCAACTAGTTCAGAATCGCCCGAGTCTCTAGTTAGACAGAAAATACACGCGTTTTTTCCACACGCATCATTATTTTTCTAATTGCGTAGAATGAAAGACAATGCACATTTAAAATACGTTTAATAACATTAGTACATTCGAAATTCTCGCGAACCAAAAGAACTAAGTCTAGCAGCACTGATAACCTATACCAGAGTGAGCAATGTTTGACCAACAGTTGTGTATTTACAAGAGACACTCACGTTTCCTTCTGTGACTTTGTGGAGGCAGAAATATCTTGCTATCTCTCTGCAGACAGTTCTGAATCCTTGTTATCTCATCCTTTACATTAAAAATCTCAAAGACTCTCAGCCAAAACTTCCTTCTGTTATGTTAATCACTCATTAAAAAATAAAGGGAACAAAGAAAGTATATTAGATCAAAGGAAATACCTGGTTATAATTGCTGAAGAAACGTTAACAATGCACAGCACGTTTTTTTTTTTTATATCTGGTACATAATCATTATGACGGAGACTAATACAGTGGAACCAATGGAAGAGGTGGAGAGTTACAGCATGGGTAGACATTGTTGTAGGGGGTACAGAGGGTATCTTCTGTTGCTATGGGACTGATCTCCTGCCAGTAGTGGGCCCCACCCACCTGTAACCATGTTTACAGCTACTGCAACTCACAATTTCTTTTACCAGCTCCTCTGCACAAGTCTTCATCATGATGTTTTCGTATCATACTGAAAACGCTGCTGTGTGCGCGAAACGTCTCTTCCACTAAGATATCCAAGTGCTGTACTTGTATCTTATAGTAAAATCATCCTATCTTTCTTTCCTCTCTCACGAATGATCTCACGTAACCTAAACAAAGTTTCGGGTGACCCTAAGCTTCCATGGAACCTACTTTGAAAATCCCTGCTTAGTAATATATTACAATATACTTTGGTAAGAGTAAGTGCAGATATCCAACGTCTTATTCATTAACAATATCTGTTTTCATATTTTTGTAAATAGCTTATAAACGCGGGTTTCGGAAACAGTCATTGATATTGAAGACACAACAACATTCTGAACAACCCACTTGATGACAGGTTGATGCATTCAACCAACGTAACCGGTGGAATCAAGCCACTCTATCAGATTTTGTGTGTGTGTGTGGGGGGGGGAGTTGCCCTAGATAATTTACACGTATGATAATCGTACTTATGTGTACCTGTATCTAAATAAACTTATTTACTTACTTATTTACATTAATTCCATAGGACAGATAACAGGACAAACAAGTAGCGCCTCTTCCAAGCAAACAACCAGGACATTATTGTTACACTGTCAGGAAAACACATCAACAACTGGTTCGACATTTGCAGATCCCTCACGCCTCCTCGACACTCTCTTAATATATCCCACGAGACATATTATTTCCATCTTGATTGATGTTTACTGGGGTTTAAATCATTATTATGCATTTTCTAAGTAGCAAAGGCATACACTGGTGATGTATGATGATGTTATTAAAGATAGCCGTTCCAAAAAATCCATTGAGGCTTATTTCCCTAGATAAGCCATTTTTATTATCCAGACTGATGACGTCGTACTGGAGCATTAACGATGTAGGGAGAGGAAGCGAGAGGGAAAGATGGGAGAGGAAGAGGGAGTCTTCAAGAGAGGGAGAGGAAGCGATAAAGGGAAGAAGTGGAGGATTCGAGTCGAAAGGCATATCTTAACAAGGGTTCAGCAAGGACCGAAACTTCGTCAGCCACAGTTTTGTGACTTTTTATAGTTTACAAACACTAAAAACGTGTGGTTTTCCTGTGCTATCGGCATAAATAAAAAAGTTGCTGTGATCGTTATTAATTCACTACCATTATCATTAATTTTCAGATATCTTAAAAATTTGCTGCATTGATACCAATTTGCTGATATTACACCTAATTTGCTGTCATAATACAAATTTCACGCAATATATTCCAAACAACTGCATTAATCGCAGTTTGAATAATGTTCGTAATCTGCTTCAAATCACACTCATAACTTGGTGCAAATTTCGACGACAGGGAGAATCTGTGCGATCTGCCGAACAATAGGTTGTTCAAGACACCTGTAAAACACGTTTTTATATTAACAAAATGGCTGGCAGGTGGATTGTTGACCTCTTAAACAAGTGTTCTGGTCGTACAGACCCTACCACCCCCGTGAGACGACTGAGTTTAATATTTTAGCAACACTGGATACATCTACGATGTGCTGCTTCCCTATTCTACGTGACAGTTACCGAGGTGGTAAGAAAAGCTTGCTGTTTTCTTGTTATATTCTACCACACAGATTTTCTTACATAATGTATAATCTGTATAAGTAATGAGACACTTGTGCAGCATCTGGGAATCTTTACTGATGAAACGTTTCGCCACCTAATGGCTTCTTCAGTCCATTACAGAGAAAAATGGAGGTAGAGGAGAAAGAGTTTGAGGTAATCATCTTTCTTCGTTTTTCTCTGTATTGGACTGAAGATTCCAATATGTTGCACAAGTGTCATATTCTTCATCTTGTCGGTTTTCTAAACTTTTTACATCACACTAAGCTGGGTGACTTCATTAGGGTAAAGAGGATATTGTTGAGTATCCCGTTAAGGCTCATCAACTATGGGCGCTTCATTCGTATCGTTAGAAGTAAGCTGGAGTCTCTATTCCATGGCCTATCCCATACACGGGATGAAAGAAGGTGCTGGAGAAGGAGGGGAGAAGAGGACTGGAGAGTGGTATATACATCTGTCTTCAGAGGCTGATATTTTTTCCCCATAATACCGTCTGTGTGTATTTTTTTGTATCAGTTTATCTAGCCTATGTTTATACTGGCTATCCTAACACCCCCAGCTCTCCTAGTCTTAACGAATGCAGGTGCATCTGCGGCAACACAGATTAATTTCCCCTTCATGTTATGGACCAGAGAGCAAGAACAAAAGAGGAAAGTTAAGGACATCACCCAGAGAAGCCTGTGTACAGTCCAGTGCTCACCATAATGAGAACTACAACAATGCAGACGCAATGATGGCAATATAAGGAATTCAGATGTAATCAACGGTGGTGTGGGGCGACACATGCATTTGTTCAATAGCTGATACTCCTCTCCAACACAGTGGTCCGCATGGTAGTGATGCTGTCAGCTTCAGGTAGACCCAAGAAGACCATATGATAAGGGACCCTCGACTACTGCAAAATATGCGCACTTAACGTTAAACTCATTAGGAAACAGCAGTACTAAACCTTTCTTGAACGTAACTCCAAACCTCAGCGACTCATACCCTCACACAGATCACTTATACCACAACATAGATATATATGAGAAAATTAATAATGTTGCATCTCGAACAAAAAATAACCAAAAAAAAACTGCATGTGGCAGCTTGTTAAGAACCCTGGCTTCTTGAACAAGCTCTCTTATCGTGGTGTGTTGGTAAGGTAAATTGTAAGCCATACTCTGATAAATTAGACACATGCGCAACTCTTGGGTATCTTTATTGAGGAAACGTTTCGCCACACAGTGGCTTCATCAGTCCATACAAAGGAGAATCGTGAAGAACAGGAGAAGAATGAGGTAATCAGTACCTCAACCTTGAGTCGATGTGGTCAGTCCATCAGTCTTGAATAGAATACAGCATATGTGCCGAGAAGTAGCTTATATACTGTAGGCAGAAGAGGTGCAGCAGATGTAGGTGGTGTCACATTTGTTCAATGTGGAAGTAGGTCGTGCCCAAGGGTTAGGCAAGCGAAGAATTCCCAAGTATTAAGATCCCAAGAAGTTGCAGTGCCTGACAGGATTGTAGATCAATGGTTCAGAGAACCGACACGTTGTTAAATTAGGCACATGTGCAACTCTTGGGCATCTTTATGAGGAAACGTTTCCTCAATAAAGTTACCCAAGAGTTGCGCATGTGTCTAATTTATCAACGTGTCGGTTCTCTGAACCATTCATCTACAAGTCATACTCTGACAGTCAATAGTTTAAGAACTTAGTCTCCTTGACGATAAGCACTGAAAATCCTGCCTCACACAAACAGGTTGTAGCACAGAGCATAACTCTTCTAGCTCAAGTTTGATTCAGAATGCCCTCAACAATTGCTTTCGCTTCGCAGTTATATTTCATGATCGTTGCCGCAAGTTCTTAATTACGGCCCCAAAATTAAATATTGAAAGCCATAATGAACTCGAAAAAAAATGCTTAAATATTTAGGAAATAATGATAAAAATGGGTTGTTTACAGTCGTATTTTTATGATTTCGCGAGTCATAAAAATTGATCTTCAAAATATAATTTAAATTTTAGATAAAAGTGGATAAATAACAGATCAAAATAATGATAAACGATTATTTTGTTAATGCAATTAGAAACTCTACATGAGTTCTGGCCTAATATGCTTAATAGCCGCTTTGATAACTTATGCTCAACGGAACTAATGACGCTAATTATAGGCCTGGATGGATTAATTGGTTTATGGGTCTTATTAACTATATAGGCAAGTTAATGATGGGCTGTGTTTTTCATCCTTGGTTTTTATTGCTTGTTTTATATTTTTTATTAATCTGTTAACAAAATACGGAAGAGTGACTCTAATTTATAAAAAATGTCTGCATTACTGGAAATTCAATCATTTTGTTGTACCTCCGCACTTCTCACATCTGTGCCTCCCTATACCTATCTTAGTGCCTTGTTACTCCTATCTCTGTGCCACCACGCTCCATCTCTCTCTATATCTCCCTCTTCTCTCTATATATGTGCCTCCACACCCTTCCCTCTATGCGGCTTTCCACATGGCGTGTGCCCAAGACCGGGGCTGGGGTCGTCGCTGCTACACTTGGTGTCGTCGCTGCTACACTTGGTGTCGTCGCTGCTACACTTGGTGTCGTCGCTGCTACACTTGGTGTCGTCGCTGCTACACTTGGTGTCGTCGCTGCTACACTTGGTGTCGTCGCTGCTACACTTGGTGTCGTCGCTGTAACACTTGGTGTCGTCGCCGCGGTAGTGAACACACTCCACTATATCACCTTCCTCCCACACCACAACCAGCCATTTATATATGATCCATTCACTTGTTTCCTTACAAAAATGTCTCGTTCCTTGAACCCATGGTGTGTACTCACCTGTTTGTGGTTGCAGGGGTAGATTCACAGCTCCTGGCCCCTGGTGTGTGTGTGTGTGTGTGCGTGTGTGTGTGTGTGTGTGTGTGTGTGTGTGTGTGTGTGTGTGTGTGTGTGTGTGTGTGTGTGTTTTATAACATCAAGCGTATCATTTGAGAAGAATTAAATATGAAAGACTAAAATATCAATGTCTCACTTGGCCTGACAGTGTCACGTGAATGTCTTGTGACAGTGTCATGTGACAGTGATATGTGACAGTACCATGTGACAGTGCCAGGTGACAGTGTCATGTAGCAGTGTCATGTGACAGTATCCTGTGATGGCGTCATGTGATAGTGCCAGGTGAGTGTCATGTGATAATGCCATGTGATAGTACCATGTCACAGTGTCATGTGACAGTGATATGTGTCAATGTCAGATGACAGTGTCATGTGAGAGTGTCATGTGCCAATGTCAGATGATAGTGTCATGTGACAGTCATGTGAAAGTACCATGTGACAATGCCATGTAGCAGTGTCATGATACAGTGTCATGTGACAATATGTGACAGTGCCATATGACAGTGCCACGTGACAGCACAATGTGACAGTACCAAGTAATTGTACCATGTGACGGTACCACGTAGCAGTATCATGTGACAGTACCAGGTGACAGTGCCATATGACAGTAAAAGGTTACAGTACCATGTGACAGTACCAGATGACTGTGCCATGTGACAGTACCAGGTGACAGTGCCTTGTGACAATACCAGGTGATAGTGCCAAATGACAGTACCATGTGACAATCCCATGTGACAATACCAGGTGACAGTGCCAAGTGACAGTGCCAGGTGACAGTACAAGGTAACAGTTCCAGGTGACAGTACCAGGTGACAGTGCCAAGTGACAGAGCCAAGTGACAGTACCAAGTAACAGTGCCAGGTGACAGTACCAGATGACAATGCCAAGTGACAGTACCAGGTGACAGTGCCAAGTGACTACCGTGTGACAGTACCAGGTGACAGTGCCAAATAACAGTACCATGTAACAGTCTCATGTGGCAGTATCAGCTGACAGTGCCAAGTGAGAGTGCCAGGTGACAGTTCAAGATGACAGTGCCAGGTGACAGTACCAGGTGACAGTACCAGGTGACAGTACCATGTGACACTACGAGGTGACATTGCCAAGCGACAGTGCCAAGTGACAGCACCAGGTGACAGTGCCAGGTGACAGTGCGAGAAAACAGTGGCAAGTGACAGTACTATGTGACAGAGACGGTGTCAGGCGAGAATACCAGGTGACAGTGCCAAGTGACAGAGCCAAGTGACAGTACCAAGTAACAGTGCCAGGTGACAGTACCAGATGACAATGCCAAGTGACAGTACCAGGTGACAGTGCCAAGTGACTACCGTGTGACAGTACCAGGTGACAGTGCCAAATAACAGTACCATGTGACAGTCTCATGTGGCAGTACCAGCTGACAGTGCCAAGTGAGAGTGCCAGGTGACAGTTCAAGATGACAGTGCCAGGTGACAGTACCAGGTGACAGTACCAGGTGACAGTACCATGTGACACTACGAGGTGACATTGCCAAGCGACAGTGCCAAGTGACAGCACCAGGTGACAGTGCCAGGTGACAGTGCGAGAAAACAGTGGCAAGTGACAGTACTATGTGACAGAGACGGTGTCAGGCGAGAATACCAGGCGACAGTGCTAAGTGACAGTGTCAGGTGACACTGCCAGCAGAACACGGGGTCACTTTTCCTGCCCAGTGTATTCATTATTCATTCGTTAGGTACGTCAGTACCCAATAGTAAACAATCCCTATTACGTAAGGACCGTATCACAAGCTACCTTCATTACATAAAGAATTTATAGTAAACTCAAGAGACTGCCTACCTGCCTGCCTGCCTACCGCCTACCGCCAGCCTGCCTGCCTGCCTGCCTGCCTGCCTGCCTGCCCCTGCCCACTTGCCTCCCTCGTACCATGACCTGCCATGCCTGCCTGCCTGCCTGCCTGCCTGCCTGCCTGCCTGCCTGCCTGCCTGTCCTGCCTGCCAGTCCTGCCTGCCTGCCTGCCTGCCTGCCCCCTGCCTCCTCTGCACCACCTGCCTGCCCGGCCTGCTGCCTCTTCCTCCGTCCTTGCCTGCCTGCCTGCCATGCCTGCCTTGCCTGCCTGCTGCCTGCCTGCCTGCCTGCCTGCCTGTCTGCCTGCCTGCCTGCCTCTTGCAAATCTGCCCTTCCTGCCTGCCACAGACCTGCTTCCACAGCCTGCCTGCCTGACCTGCCTGCCTGCCGCATACCGGCCTGCCTGCCTACCACGCCTGCCTGCCTGCCTGCCTGCCTGCCTGCCTGCCTGCCTGCCGCTGCCACTGCCAGCCTGCCTGCCCCCTACCTTCCTACTTACCTGTTGATTCCTTGGCTAGGTGCAATTCGAATAACATGCTTTGCGGTAGTTGCACGATCCGACAAAGGTGTCTCAGTATTACATAACCCCTCTACACTGTGCCTCAATGCACGCGAGTGGAATAGTGCAGAGTGCGGCATAAGTTGATAATATAGTTAAATATTAGAGTTGAAGAGAATCAGAAGTGGCATTCACAAGTCAGCATTTGGAATCCAGTATCTATCTTTCTTTTAAAAAAATGGCAAATTAGGACATTCAAAGCCTAAATGTAATTTGAAGCTTTCATTAAGCTTGAAGCTTCTGAGTTACCAACATAGAAGGGTTGAAGATAATCAGATACATCATTTTAGTTTTTTTTTTTTAGTTTAAAAAAAAGCAAACTGGGACCTACACAGATCAAAATTAATCTAAACTTTTCTCTAGGTAAGACTGACCACTTTTAAAAATAGTAAAGTAGGCAAGTATTATGTAAGATTAGCGTACATAACGCATAAATTTTTAACAATGGTTTTAAAGGAACACAGACATTATCATGTCAAAAGTGCATAAAAAGATTTAACCCAGGATAACCTAGTCAAGTTAAACACTGTGATTTATTTCTGACCAGAAGAAACATTCTTCATTTATTTCACAGAAACTAATTTGTTTAATAAAATTGGCACAAGATAACTTACACGAGCTAACCTGAATAAACTGTTTCTTAAAGTTTAAAACCGACCAGAAGATGCATTTTCCAGTTATTAAACAGAATCCAAAAAAGGTAAGACACATATGCAACAGTTAGGTATCTTTATTTCGAAACGTTTCGCCTACACAGTAGGCTTCTTCAGTCGAGTACAGAAAAGTTGATAGAAGCAGAAGATACTTGAAGACGATGTAATCAGTCCATCACCCTTAAAGTTTTGAGGTGGTCAGTCCCTCAGTCTGGAGAAGAGCATTGTTCCTACTATGGAACAATGCTCTTCTCCAGACTGAGGGACTGACCACCTCAAAACTTTAAGGGTGATGGACTGATTACATCGTCTTCAAGTATCTTCTGCTTCTATCAACTTTTCTGTACTCGACTGAAGAAGCCTACTGTGTAGGCGAAACGTTTCGAAATAAAGATACCTAACTGTTGCATATGTGTCTTACCTAACAACCTGTCGGTATTTTATACCATTTAATGTAGAATCCAAAAAAGTTTATCCCCATGGAAAGATCCGTCCATATCACAATACATGATAATTATCAGTCACTGATGAGTGTTGCCGTTCACAATTCTTACAGTTTAATCATGAAAAGGACCTAAGTGGTTAGGTGTCATATATTACCTGAGAAATGGGAGGCAATGAAATTCAATGCAAGCAAGAGGAAGAAAGTCCAGTTCCCTGGATCAAGAGCCCTTCACCAGTATCAAGGCAAAATAATGCAGTAATGTAAAATCATTTGAAGATTAAAAGTGACAATATTGTATTTTCTCACTCCATTAAATATATCAACCTTCTTCTAGGTGGTAAACACCACTGCTGAAGTTTTCAAGTGGATCAGAGGAGACTGTCTCCACCTGTCACTCGGAAACTAAATTTGGTTCCTTCCTACCGGACGCAAGTGTTCAGGGATGCCAATGACCGGGACACAGTCGTCCAGGATGCAGATACTCTAGTACGGATGTAACATACAGCATCTGGGAGGTGATGTGCTGCCGAGTCGAGTCAGGTCAAGTCCTGATTCCAGAGCACTTCACCTAACCCATATGCTTCATATACCACTGTTTATGTATTCCATACTTAATATATTCCCAGTTAGTGAACCATTGTATCAACACAAATGTCTCCTCTGAAAATGTCTAACTATAATATGTTAATTCAAGGTAATTAACTTGCATCCACTATATATATTTGTTGACTTTCAGCAGTTGTTTACCTTACACCTTCACCTATTGTCAAACATACACATCCTCACCTTCATTTGTTTGATTTATTCTCTCGTTATTCTCTTTCCATGTTTAGGTTTTGATCAACTTAATCTTTCAAAAGTAATTCATCTTATACTTTCTTCAAATTACATTTTAACCAGTAGCTCCCGTTACATCTTCATCATCTGTTGCAATTACATATTCAAACAGTATTTACCTTACGTAATCATCTGTTGTTCAGTTTACAGCTTCATCTGTTGTTTATCTTTTACACAGATATACCGTTCATTTTTGTCCATCAAGCAATGAGTTGAATTATGACTATGGACTTCTGGCAAGATAGCTATTGAATATAAGATAGTGGAAGTGTTCCTTTCACTGAGTCACTTGACCATTTGGGAAAACGTCCGATGTGGTAAAATATAAATAACTTGCTACGGTAGAAATTGAGGGTATTAAAAGACTGGGACAACGGGTCAAAAATATTCTTCTTGCAAAATTTTACAAATGTTTGCATTGTTCACGAGTACCAATTTATCCATTTTCTCCTTATATCTTTAGCGATGAATGTGGCATTAGTTAAATAGGTGGAGTTATTCCTATATCCAGAGTTAATTAGAACGACACATGTTCGTGCCTGGTGGGCCATGTCTAAATTACCCACCTTGATACATTTGTATGAAAAAGACGAGGTTTTGAAACACTGATTTTAGTCCAATTAATTTTAAGTTTGCAAGGTTGATAATTCAGGAAAAAACTGAATGAAATATGGAGAGAGAAGTTGAGACAGATATGTAAATCCCACTATCAAGATAAATCACAATAATACTTCCCTGGTAAGTCAGATGTTTACTGGTGCCCTTGACCAACCTAATAGTCTTCACCTAACATGGACGTATAAGTGGGTTTTTAAAACGTTCATTAACAAGGGAGAGTCGTAGCTTGACAATGAGCTTGGCCGCTGGTAACGTCACGACCATCAGGTCGAGCTCTATCCAAACGTTCCCTTTTTTCTTTTTTATATACATTACACATACCTGCTTGGAATGAATACTATTTGTTTATTATTTGATATTTCTATATTTTTCAAGGAATCTTGCAGATCCTATACGAGAGGAATTATATGAGGAAGAAAGAGCCATGACAGAAAAAATTACTATTGTTCTCCTCACTAATATTTAAAGAAATTTCTTCTTCTTCTTTTAATTGTTTACACAAAATTGATTTATTTCTATATTACATTTCACTTTTCTATCATGTTAACACTTTCTTACACAAATAATCCGCACATAGAAAGAGGAGCACAATACCGTTCCAGTCACGGTATTGTGCCTTTTTTGTTATTTAATACTTTCTTACCGTAAAGTGTCCGTTATTTCTTCCTCATGTTAACACTTTCTTACCGTAAAGTGTCCGTTATTTCTTTGTTGTGTTATCACTTTCTTACCGTAAACTCTACGTTATTTCTTCCTAGTGTTAACACTTTCTTACCGTAAAGTGTCCGTTATTTCTTCTCTAGCAGATCTGATTGTCCCAAGCAAAATTTTTATTAGTGTCATGCGTGCCAGCAGAGACGCAAGTGCACGCAGGCATTAAGTGCCTCCCACACTTGTATTTCTTCAGTGGATGCCAAGCAGTGCAGCACTCTCCATGCTCCCAACACAAGTATAAAACAAATATGATAATGTAGGCAAGCCACGGAGGGCGATAAAACAGCGAGTAGCCAGGGAGATGCCAGGGAGGAGAGGAGGAAGATGAGGGTGGGGGGAAGGAGAGGAAGGGAGAAAGGGAGAGAGGGAGGAGAAAGGTTGGGGAAGGAACGGAGGGCTTTATTCATAGCTCTTAAAATCTGGGCAATAAAGAGAGCTGTAGTAGGTGATGTGTACGATAATGAGCGTTAATGACCTGATTCCTGCTACAGATCCAGTCAGACTACGTATCCATAGCCAGACTTTTGTACCTCTAGCCTGATTTCGTACCTCCAGCCTGACTTTGTGCCTCCGTCCAGATTTTATGCCTCTGTTCAGGTTTGCTTTCGTGCATCTGTCCAGATTTTGTGCGGCCGTCCATACTGTGTAAGTGAATCACAAATACTGGTAGGCCGTAACATTTGTGTAACGCTTTGTGAAGCACCTGACGGAGCCTCATCCAAAGTGACGCAAATACCGACACACAGAGCGACACTCAGAGCAACAACCAGAGCGACATTCAGAGAGACAGTCAGGGTAACAACCAGAGAGAGATCCAGTGAGACATTCAGGGCGACACTTAGATTAACAACCAGAGCGACAGTCAGAATAATAACCAGAGCGACAGTCAGAATAACAACCAGAGCGACAGACAGACAGTCAGAATAACAACCAGAGCGACATTCTGAGCGATACTCACAGTAACAAGCAGATCGACACTCAAAGTATCAAAAATAGCGACATTCAGAGTAACATTCAGAGCAACACTCAGAGTAACAACCAGAGCGACATTCAGAGCGACACTCAGAGACACTCGTCGCTGAATTAAACATTATGTTTCTGTTTTTCTCAGTTTTCATTTTTCAGCTTGTAAATGTGGGTACCTACTGCCAGAAGTGTGGGTACCTACTGCCAGAAGTGTGGGTACCTACTGCCAGAAGTGTGGGTACCTACTGCCAGAAGTGTGGGTACCTACTGCCAGAAGTGTGGGTACCTACTGCCAGAAGCAAGTGTGGGTGCCAACTGCCAGAAGTGTGAGTACCTACTGCCAGAAGTGTGGGTACCTACTGCCAGAAGTGTGGGTACCTACTGCCAGAAGTGTGGGTACCTACTGCCAGAAGTGTGGGTACCTACTGCCAGAAGTGTGGGTACCTACTGCTAGAAGTGTGGGTACCTAATGCCAGAAGTAAGTGTGGGTACCTACTGCCAGAAGTAAGTGTGAGTACCTACTGCCAGATGTAAGTGTGGGTACCTACTGCCAGAAGTGTGGGTACCTACTGCCAGAAGTGTGGGTACCTACTGCCAGAAGTGTGGGTACCTACTGCCAGAAGTAAGTGTGGGTACCTACTGCCAGAAGTAAGTATGGGTACCTACTGCCAGATGTAAGTGTGGATACCTACTGCCAGAAGTAAGTGTGGGTACCTACTGCCAGAAGTAAGTATGGGTACCTACTGCCAGATGTAAGTGTGGGTACCTACTGCCAGAAGTAAGTGTGGGTACCTACTGCCAGAAGTGTGGGTACCTACTGCCAGAAGTAAGTGTGGGTACCTACTGCAAGAAGTGTGGGTACCTACTGCCAGAAGTAAGTGTGGGTACTTACTGCCAGAAGTAAGTGTGGGTACCTACTGCCAGAAGTGTGGGTACCTACTGCCAGAAGCAAGTGTGGGTACCTACTGCCAGAAGTGTGGGTACCTACTGCCAGAAGTAAGTGTGGGTACCTACTGCCAGAAGTAAGTGTGGGTACCTACTGCCAGAAGTGTGGGTACCTACTGCCAGAAGTAAGTGTGGGTACCTACTGCCAGAAATAAGTGTGGGTACCTACTGCCAGATGTAAGTGTGGGTACCTACTGCCAGAAGTGTGGGTACCTACTGCTAGAAGAGTGGGCACCTACTGCCAGAAGTAAGTGTGGGTACCTACTGCCAGAAGTAAGTATGGGCACCTACTGCCAGAAGTAAGTGTGGGAACCTACTGCCAGAAGTGTGGGTACCTACTGCCAGAAGTAAGTGTGGGTACCTACTGCCAGAAGTGTGGGTACCTACTGCCAGAAGTAAGTGTGGGTACCTACTGTCAGAAGTGTGGGTACCTACTGCCAGAAGTAAGTGTGGGTACCTACTGCCAGATGTAAGTGTGGGTACCTACTGCCAGAAGTGTGGGTACCTACTGCCAGAAGTGTGGGTACCTACTGCCAGAAGTAAGTGTGGGTACCTACTGTCAGAAGTAAGTATGGGTACCTACTGCCAGATGTAAGTGTGGGTACCTACTGCCAGAAGTAAGTGTGGGTACCTACTGCCAGAAGTGTGGGTACCTACTGCCATAAGTAAGTGTGGGTACCTACTTCCAGAAGTGTGGTTACCTACTGCCAGAAGTAAGTGTGGGTACCTACTGCCAGAAGTAAGTGTGGGTACCTACTGCCAGAAGTGTGGGTACCTACTGCCAGAAGCAAGTGTGGGTACCTACTGCCAGAAGTGCGGGTACCTACTGCCAGAAGTAAGTGTGGGTACTTACTGCCAGAAGTAAGTGTGGGTACCTACTGCCAGAAGTGTGGGTACCTACTGCCAGAAGTACCTACTGCCAGAAGTGTGGGTACCTACTAGAAGTGTGGGTACCAGAAGTGTGGGTACCTACTGCCAGAAGTGTGGGTACCTACTGCCAGAAGCAAGTGTGGGTACCTACTGCCAGAAGTGTGGGTACCTACTGCCAGAAGCAAGTGTGGGTACCTACTGCCAGAAGTGCGGGTACCTACTGCCAGAAGTAAGTGTGGGTACTTACTGCCAGAAGTAAGTGTGGGTACCTACTGCCAGAAGTGTGGGTACCTACTACCAGAAGTAAGTGTGGGTACCTACTGCCAGAAGTAAGTGTGGGTACCTACTGCCAGAAGTAAGTGTGGGTACCTACTGCCAGAAGTGTGGGTACCTACTGCCAGAAGCAAGTGTGGGTACCTACTGCCAGAAGTGTGGGTACCTACTGCCAGAAGTAAGTGTGGGTACCTACTGTACCTACTGCCAGAAGTAAGTGTGGGTACCTACTGCCAGCAGTCAGTGTGGGTACCTACTGCCAGAAGTAAGTGTGGGTACCTACTGCCAGAAGTGTGGGTACCTACTGCCAGAAGTAAGTGTGGGTACCTACTGCCAGAAGTGTGGGTACCTACTGCCAGAAGTAAGTGTGGGTACCTACTGCCAGAAGTAAGTGTGGGTACCTACTGGCAGAAGTAAGTGTGGGTACCTACTGCTAGAAGTAAGTATGGGTACCTACTGTCAGATGTAAGTGTGGGTACCTACTGCCAGATGTAAGTGTGGGTACCTACCGCCAGAAGTAAGCGGGGGTAAATACTGCCAGCAGTAAGTGTGGGTACCTACTGCCAGAAGTGTGGGTACCTACTGCCAGAAGTAAGTGGAGGTACCTACTGCCAGAAGTAAGTATGGGTACCTACTGCCAGATGTAAGTGTGGGTACCTACTGCCAGAAGTAAGTGTGGGTACCTACTGCCTGAAGTTTGGGTACCTACTCCCAGAAGTAAGTGTGGGTACCTGCTGCCAGAAGTAAGTGTGGGTACCTACTGTCAGAAGTAAGTGTGGGTACCTTCTGCCAGAAGTAAGTGTAGGTACCTACTGCCAGAAGTAAGTGTTGGTACCTACTGCCAGAAGTGTGGGTACCTACCGGCAGAAGTAAGTGTGGGTACCTACTGCCAGAAGTAAGTGTGGGTACCTACTGCCAGAAGTAAGTGTGGGTACCTACTGCCAGAAGTAAGTGTGGGTACCTACTGCCAGATGTAAGTGTGGGTACCTACTACCAGAAGTGTGGGTACCTACTGCCAGAAGTGTGAGTACATACTGCCAGAAGTGTGGGTACCTACCGCCAGAAGTGTGGGTACCTACTGCCAGAAGTAAGTGTGGGTACCTACTGCCAGAAGTAAGTGTGGGTACCTACTGCCAGAAGTAAGTGTGGGTACCTACTGCCAGATGTAAGTGTGGGTACCTACTACCAGAAGTGTGAGTACCTACTGCCAGAAGTGTGGGTACCTACTGCCAGAAGTGTGGGTACCTACCGCCAGAAGCAAGGTTAGGCGTTAAACTTTATATTTACTTATAATACCTGCAACTCATCCTCTAATTAATGATCCAAGTCAGACCGAAACATAGTCATAAAATCCACTCTCTTATGTGCCCTTTATTTGTGTGTTGTGCCTTTGTGTTCTTCCTACAATACCTAAGTCACTCCCTCACATAACCAGGAATTTTAATATGCTAACTTGTAAGTCTAAACATATGATACAGTATTTGCTGTTAGTTCAGACATAACATATGTAAATAAGACAAAATATGCAGTTTTGTGGCATTTTAATGCGACTTGTTAACATACTTATTCATATATTGATTACATACGTAAGAAACGAAGTTAAGTACTTATAATATCGTATGTGCGATTATCAACATTCTGTCTGTTGGAAATAAGAGAATGTGTGAGTTATGGCATGTTACTGATGTAGATGTTTCGTCCACCGGCATGTTACTGATGTAGATGTTTCGTCCACCGGCATGTTACTGATGTAGATGTTTCGTCCACCGGATACTTTATCAATTCTGTGTAGACATACACGTCATTTGTGTGTGTGTGTGGACTGAAAAATGATTATAAGTGACCATAATTTTTAAAAGGGTGGACCGGTAAGCCAGGGAAAGGCCTCGGTCAGATGACCAAAAACTCCAACTGTGCGGCATCATCTGAGACCCGCGTTAGGAAACATTTGTCCTGTTTCCTGACAAACCTTACCTAACCTGTGTGTGTATAGTGGTGGTACAGAGGCCCTGAGGTGGAAAAAAACGTTGGAGATTGTGAACAATCCTGACTTTTGGTAACCTGTATGGTTGTGGCTATGACTGCGGATTCTAAACATAAACTTCTGTGATGGACACATTCCTTGATGATAAAAGTCTTGCCTCAAAGAAGGTCATAAGGTGGTTCTGGGTGTTCCTATGTGGAATGTACGCACCCTTGGTGTCTTGGCTTCAGCATGCGTTAATTAATATGTTCCCTGACTCTGGTATCAAGATCTCTGGAGGTTTCACCGACATAAATCTTGCCACAACCTCCACATAGTATGGTATAGACACCGACGTTTGTGTTCAATGGATTCCTTATGATTTTAAATGAACTCTTGGTGATTCGATAAATTCCTCAAATTAACTCCTGATCAGACGAGCTGTGTGCATACGATGGCCTTTGGTTGACAGGCATCAACAGTTTGATCGATCAGACCAGTAACCATGAGGCCTGGTCTGGGACTGGGCCACGGGGGTGGTGACCTGTAAAAGCGGCTGAAGGTAACGTACAGGTATGCTAGGGAGGAGGAGAGAGAGGGGGGGGGAAGAGGAAGACAGGGATACATGAGGAGGAAGTCTTGGATGCAGGAGGAAGGGAAGAAGAGAGGAGGCTGAAAGGGTTCAAGGGAGAGGGAGGAGAGGCTAGGGTGTTCCTGGGAGGGAAGGGGCAGGGAAGGGAATTATGGGCGTTATAGAAGAATAATGAGACAAACTTGGCCTGAGGGAGTATTCTCGCTGGAGAGGCGGAAGAGAAGACAGAGAAGAAATATAGGCAGGTAAGAAAGGGAGGGAGGTAGGGAGGGAGGGAGGCAAAGAAAAACGTAAGAGACGGAAGGGAGGAAAGAAATATAGAGAGGCAGGAAAGAAAAGGAGGCAGAAGGAAAGAAATTAAGGGAGAAAGGTAAGAAAGAACGTAAGGGAGGAAGGAAGGAAAGAATTATAGGGAAGCAAAGAAGAAAGTAACTGAGGGAGGACGGAAGGAACTTGAAGGAGGGAATAAAAAATAAAGCTTAGGGCGAATAGGAGGAAAGGAAGTGAGTAAAGAAAAGCGATGACTGAGTTTTTTTGTTGTTGGGTGAAGCAGGAAACTAAAATTCTCCTTATATATATTATTTAAAATGATCTTTTTTTTGCAACACATATTATTATTATTATTATTATTATTATTATTATTATTATTATTATTATTATTATTATTATTATTATTATTATTATTATTATTACTGTTATTAGTAGTGGTATTATTATTATTATTATTATTATTATTATTATTATTATTATTATTATTATTATTATTATTATTATTATTATTATTATTATTATATTAATTTTGGTATTATTATTATTATTATTATTATATTAGTTGTGGTATTATTAGTATTATTATAATTATTACTGTTATTATTAGTAGTGGCATTATTATTATTATTATTATTATTATTATTATTATTATTATTATTATTATTATTATTATTTTAGTTGTGGTATTATTATTATTATTATTATAATTACTGTTATTAGTAGTAGTGGTATTATTATCATTATTATTATTGAGAGTGAACTTGTCAGCAGATGTGTCTATGAAAGACGAGATGAATCACAGAACTGATGAGGGGATAAAGGTAAGGGGAGCACTGAGGAGGCTGTGGAGACAAAAAAACGTTATCCATGGAAGCAAAGAGGGGAATGTATAACAGTATAGTGGTAAAGCTCTTATGTGGGTGTGAAGCATGGGTGGTGAATATTGCAACAGGGAGAAAGCTGGAGGCAGTTGCAATGTCGTGTCTGAGGAAAATATGCAGTTTGAGTATAATGCAGCAATCCGTAGCTTGGAGATTAGAAGGAGGTGCAGGGTTTCTAAAAGTATTATCCGAAGGGCAGAGGAAGGGTTGATGAGGTGGTTTGAACATTTAGAGAAGACGGAACAAAAGAGAATGACTTGGAGGGCATATTATGAACTCAGGTAAAGAATAGCCTGTGAGACCTGGTCGTAAGTTTATTCAGGTATATACAAATACAGTCATATAGATTATCATACATAGTAGCATATATGAAGAGAACCTAGGATAACCCAAAAAAGTCAAAGTGACTTATTTCCATTGGGTTCCTTTTAATACCTTATTATTATACTAAAAATGAGATAATATCTTATTATTAAGATAATGGGAATGTGGTAAGGTAATGGGAATATTGAGCAAACAAAACTCAACAGTAGACTATAATGTACATTTACCTTCACCAGATGATATATACAAATATGTACACTATGTATAGGTAGGAAGCAAGTGTACACCACGGTAAAAGATGGCAAAGAAGCCAGAAAGTGTGCACCGTGCTCACCCAGCAGGTAGGCAAGTAAACCACATTGCTTCAACTTTGGCGGGCTTGCCTGTGATTGGCCAATGAACCAAGGTACTAATTTAAAGACGGGTACCCAACTGATTGTTAAACCCTTAGTACCCGGTTTGCTGGTTGAGAGGCAGCCTATATGGGAGTGTGACATACGCCGAATAAATTGTAACATACTCTTTCATGCCACAGAGCTTATAAATATGTAGTGGAAGGAGGGCAGGGTAGGGGTCGTCCTAGGAAGAGTTAGAGGGAGGGGGTAAAGGAGATTTTGTGTTCACGGGACTTGAACTTCCAGCAAGCGTGCTCATGCACGCTTGCTGGAATGGTTTTTATAACTTGACGTGCTGTTGGAGTGTGAGCATAGTAACATTTATGAAAGGATTCGGGGGAAACTGGTTAGCCGGACTTGAGTCCTGGATGTGGGTAATACAGTGCCAGCACTCAGAAGGAGGCTGTTTCCCATCCTGCCTTGGTGGGAAACAGCCGGTGTTAATAAAAAATAAAAATTATTATTATTATTATTATTATTATTATTATTATTATTATTATTATTATTATTATTATTATTATTATTATTATTATTATTACTATTTTAACTTTCGTGTATTAACATTTACCAGAGGGTTAAATAGGCTACGATATGTATGTAGGCGAGAGGTGTGTCAGTGTGGTCCAGACAATCTTCTCACGCTGGATCGTTTCTGCTTCCTAACCTGACAAAATAAAACCGAACCAACCTGCAGTGGCTGGGATACAGCTACTGCAGGACTTAGTCTGACAACGTCAGGAGACTGCAGACAACAATTCCTAATGGTTACCGGACCGGCAGACGACTCTGATCCTGTAACATATGTGATGTTTTCTAATAACCTTTATGGAAGCCTAAACAGTTTTGTACCGGTGAGTGGCACCAATGAGCTTGTTCCAGCGTCTTGTAGCCCCCTCAGTCAGAAAAGATAAAGAGTCTCTCTTGAATTCTGCCAACTTGTTATAGTTCATCGGTATAAAGTCTACCACTGGTTCTCATTGACTTTAACGAATGTCTTAAACAGATTCACGGACAATACTGATTGAAGTTTGTACTGCTGGAGATATATTAGGCAACAGCAAGCTTATTCTAGTTCTCTTTGTACCTTTGGGGATCTATGATGTGGCTGCAAACTTTCTCCAGCGCGAGTTGTACTGATGGGGATATATTATGAGGTGGCGGCAAACCTGCTCTAGCGATCATGACCTCAGTGTGCCTTGACATTACCAACCATCACTTGTGAGAATAAGTCTGAGTTGTCCAAGTGCAGAATGTCACCTGGACTCTCACACCAGATAAACTGTAAGTTGGAACCAGCAAACCAACGACTCTAGTGGAAATAAGTCATTTTATCTGACTTTCTTTTGGGCTATATTAGGTAATCTACACATATGCTGCTATATATTATATTTTTTGTAATTGTGTATATATTTACCTGTAATTGAATGAACTTACTTATTTTGCGTAGGAAGGCACGACTCAGCAGTAGACATGAGCGACTCAGTAGTCGACATGAGCGAGTCAGCATTATGGTGCTGCATTCATGCCCTGCGTGATTTCTTTAAAACCATCCTTTGAGGAGCGTGTAGAATACATTTGCTGTCAATCTGAGCTCCGAGGTTGGCCTATCATTAGACATGAGTAAGTAAACCTCTTTCCTAGCATTGATGTTAAACTTACTCTCCACTTTCGCCACTCGTGGCGAAACATGTCCTGAACTACACACAAGTGACCTTTCCTGGACCTTGTCGGTACAACCATACCATTTACAAATATTATATTGTGTTCCTTGAGACGTTTGTACTCAAAATTTCTTGCTAAAGCGCCAGGCATCCTTCTGGCCTCGCTGCTCGTAGCAAACCATTAGCTGGGATACTCTAGGTCATTGTTTATCACTATGCCAAGACCATCCTCTCTAAACTTTCACCTTTAACCACAATGGCATCTGAAGCTTTTATTTACGGATGAAATGTTGTGCCTAATTTCTAAGTCTTTGTGCTGCTTCCCATCTCGTCCCCTAATTGCCCTCTGTCTCCTACTTCTGCAAATCTATTCCTCCAACTGCCTTCCTCCTTCCTTATCCACCATTCTTCCCGCTGCCATCCCTGGCTGGTAACACTCAGTGTCCCACCCTTCTTCCCGCTGCCATCCCTGGCTGGCAACACTGAGTGTCCCACCCTTCTTCCCGCTGCCATCCCTGGCTGGCAACACTGAGTGTCCCACCCTTCTTCCCGCTGCCATCCCTGGCTGGCAACACTGAGTGTCCCACACAGGATTAAACAAAATTTTCGTTAATATTAACATTTTCATTATTTTCAAAAGATACTTTTTAAAATTGTTGGGTGAATAGCACTGTGTGTGTGTGTGTGTGTGTGTGTGTGTGTGTGTGTGTGTGTGTGTGTGTGTGTGTGTGTATGTGCGTGTGTGTGTACTCACCTAGTTGTACTCACCTAGTTGAGGTTGCAGGGGTCGAGTCCGAGCTCCTGGCCCCGCCTCTTCACTGATCGCTACTAGGTCACTCTCCCTGAGCCGTGAGCTTTATCATACCTCTGCTTAAAGCTATGTATGGATCCTGCCTCCACTACATCGCTTCCCAAACTATTCCACTTACTGACTACTCTGTGGCTGAAGAAATACTTCCTAACATCCCTGTGATTCATCTGTGTCTTCAGCTTCCAACTGTGTCCCCTTGTTACTGTGTCCAATCTCTGGAACATCCTGTCTTTGTCCACCTTGTCAATTCCTCTCAGTATTTTGTATGTCGTTATCATGTCCCCCCTATCTCTCCTGTCCTCCAGTGTCGTCAGGTTGATTTCCCTTAACCTCTCCTCGTAGGACATACCTCTTAGCTCTGGGACTAGTCTTGTTGCAAACCTTTGCACTTTCTCTAGTTTCTTTACGTGCTTGGCTAGGTGTGGGTTCCAAACTGGTGCCGCATACTCCAATATGGGCCTAACGTATACGGTGTACAGGGTCCTGAACGATTCCTTATTAAGATGTCGGAATGCTGTTCTGAGGTTTGCTAGGCGCCCATATGCTGCAGCAGTTATTTGGTTGATGTGCGCTTCAGGAGATGTGCCTGGTGTTATACTCACCCCAAGATCTTTTTCCTTGAGTGAGGTTTGTAGTCTCTGACCCCCTAGACTGTACTCCGTCTGCGGCCTTCTTTGCCCTTCCCCAATCGTCATGACTTTGCACTTGGTGGGATTGAACTCCAGGAGCCAATTGCTGGACCAGGTCTGCAGCCTGTCCAGATCCCTTTGTAGTTCTGCCTGGTCTTCGATCGAGTGTATTCTTCTCATCAACTTCACGTCATCTGCAAACAGGGACACCTCAGAGTCTATTCCTTCCGTCATGTCGTTCACAAATACCAGAAACAGCACTGGTCCTAGGACTGACCCCTGCGGGACCCCGCTGGTCACAGGTGCCCACTCTGACACCTCGCCACGTACCATGACTCGCTGCTGTCTTCCTGACAAGTATTCCCTGATCCATTGTAGTGCCTTCCCTGTTATCCCTGCTTGGTCCTCCAGTTTTTGCACCAATCTCTTGTGTGGAACTGTGTCAAACGCCTTCTTGCAGTCCAAGAAAATGCAATCCACCCACCCCTCTCTCTCTTGTCTTACTGCTGTCACCATGTCATAGAACTCCAGTAGGTTTGTGACACAGGATTTCCCGTCCCTGAAACCATGCTGGCTGCTGTTGATGAGATCATTCCTTTCTAGGTGTTCCACCACTCTTCTCCTGATAATCTTCTCCATGATTTTGCATACTATACATGTCAGTGACACTGGTCTGTAGTTTAATGCTTCATGTCTGTCTCCTTTTTTAAAGATTGGGACTACATTTGCTGTCTTCCATGCCTCAGGCAATCTCCCTGTTTCGATAGATGTATTGAATATTGTTGTTAGGGGTACACATAGCGCCTCTGCTCCCTCTCTCAATACCCATGGGGAGATGTTATCTGGCCCCATTGCCTTTGAGGTATCTAGCTCACTCAGAAGCCTCTTCACTTCTTCCTCGGTTGTGTGCACTGTGTCCAGCACTTGGTGGTGTGCCCCACCTCTCCGTCTTTCTGGAGTCCCTTCTGTCTCCTCTGTGAACACTTCTTTGAATCTCTTGTTGAGTTCTTCACATACTTCACGGTCATTTCCTGTTGTCTCTCCTCCTTCCTTCCTTAGCCTGATTACCTGGTCCTTGACTGTTGTTTTCCTCCTGATGTGGCTGTACAACAGTTTCGGGTCAGATTTGGCTTTCGCTGCTATGTCATTTTCATATTGTCTTTGGGCCTCCCTTCTTATCTGTGCATATTCGTTTCTGGCTCTACGACTGTTCTCCTTATTCTCCTGGGTCCTTTGCCTTCTATATTTCTTCCATTCCCTAGCACACTTGGTTTTTGCCTCCCTGCACCTTTGGGTAAACCATGGGCTCATCCTGGCTTTTTCATTACTCCTGTTATCCTTGGGTACAAACCTCTCCTCAGCCTCCTTGCATTTTGTTGCTACATATTCCATCATCTCATTAACTGGCTTCCCTGCCAGTTCTCTGTCCCACTGAACCCCGTTCAGGTAGTTCCTCATTCCTGTGTAGTCCCCTTTCTTGTAGTTTGGCTTCATTCGTCCTGGCCTTCCTGCTTCTCCCTCCACTTGTAGCTCTACTGTGTATTCGAAGCTTAAAACCACATGGTCACTGGCCCCAAGGGGTCTTTCATATGTGATGTCCTCGATATCTGCACTACTGAAGGTGAATACTAAGTCCAGCCTTGCTGGTTCATCCTCTCCTCTCTCTCTTGTAGTGTCCCTTACGTGTTGGTACATGAAGTTCTCCAGTACCACCTCCATCATCTTAGCCCTCCATGTATCTTGGCCCCCATGTGGGTCCAAGTTCTCCCAATCGATCTCCTTGTGGTTAAAGTCACCCATGATCAGGAGCTTTGCCCTGCATGCATGAGCTCTTCTGGCCACTCTAGCCAGTGTGTCAACCATCGCTCTATTGCTCTCGTCGTACTCTTGCCTTGGCCTCCTGCTGTTCTGTGGTGGGTTATACATCACTGCTATGTGTGTGCGTGTGTGTGTATGTGTGTGTGTGTGTGTGTGTGTGTGTGTGTGTGTGTGTGTGTGTGTGTGAGTGTGTGTGTGTGTGTGTGTGTGTGTGTGTGTGTGTGTGTGTGTGTGTGTGTGTGTGTGTGTGTGTGTGTGTGTGTGTGTGTGTGTGTGTGTGTAGACAGTATTGCCTACTATTTGCATATTAACTTCACGTCTTCCTCTTCTGCAGAATGCAGCCCAGAACAGCTTACTAACATCCAGGAGCTAATTTACTGTTAGGTGAACAGGAACAGAGGGTAGAAAAAAAAAGACTTGCCAATACGCCTCGCTCAGTTCGGGAATCGATTTGACCGAGGATACAGTTCCAGTTACGATCTGACCAAGAGTACAGTTCCGGTTGCGATCTGACCAAGGGTGCAGTTCTGGTTGCGATCTGACCGAGGGTACAGTTTCGGCTGCAATCTGACCAAGGGTACAGTTCTGTTTGCGATCTGATCAAGGGTACAGTTCCGGTTGCGATCTGACCGAGGGTACAGTTTCGGCTGCGATCTGATCGAGGGGACAGTTCCGGTTGCGATCTGACTGAGGGTACAGTTCCGGTTGCGATCTGATCAGGGGTACAGTTCCGGTTGTTATCTGACCGAGGTTACAGTTCCGGTTGCGATCTGATCAGGGATACAGTTCCGGTTGCGATCTGACCGAGGGTACAGTTCCGGTTGCGATCTGACCGAGGGGACAGTTCCGGTTGCGAGCTGACCGAGGGGACAGTTCCGGTTGCGATCTGACTGAGGGGACAGTCGGGAGCCAGGAGGAACCCTCTCATGTGCTCTGAAATTCACGGGTCAGTGAGAATGATCGACATCAACTCTTTTTCCCAAAATTACCCCAATCCTCCCCCTCCCTCTCCTCACGTGCCCTGCCCCTCCTCTGCCCCATCCCTGCCCCTCCCCTGTCCCGCCGTTGCCCCTTACCTACCCCTCCCCCGCCCCTCACCTCCTCCTCCCCTTTACCACTGTTTTTTTAATATTATAGGTTTATAACATGACGGTGATGTTTAAACAGTGTTAATACTGTTTCTTCCATCCACAGCTTTAACGAGAAAGAGGGAGGGAGGGAAGGGGAGGAAGTAAAAGAGAGGGATAGATGTAGGTGTGTAATCTCTGGCTACACTGCGGCCTTGTAGTCGTAGAACAACTTGAGCTGGTGAGGTAGGCGAAACTAGATTACTTTCGGTCATCTTCCTCCCTCTCTACCTTCCTCTCCATCCCCTCCCCCAACTCCCTCCCTCTCTCTCTCTCTCTCTCTCCCTTGCTCCCTTCCTCCTCTCTCCCTCTTCTCTCCCTCCGTCCTTCCCTACTATACTTTCCTGCAGATGAAGTATACACTATTTAGATTTCCAGGAAGACTTTGATAGTTGGCCAGAATAAAGACGCAAGGTACAAGCGACAAATTTATGGTCCAGGTAAACGATTAACTTACCGCTAGGAAACAAGACTTGATTTTATCTAGACTTAATAAAACTTAGTCCTGAGGCGAAACGTCGTATTTTGTAACGGTTTCCTCTAGATTTCGTGACTTATATCCACTTGTCGGCGAGTTGACCAGAGTGGTAATAAATGGATATATTTCTCAGTGACCAGTACCAGTGCTTGGTACCACGGCTCACGCTTGGTACTACGGCTCGTGAATGGTATCACGGCTCATGCTTGATATCACGGCTCATGCCTGGTACCACGGCTCATGCCTGGTACCACAGCTCATGCCTGGTACCGCGACTCATGCCTGGTACCACAGCTCATGCCTGGTACCACAGCTCATGCCTGGTACCATGGCTCATGCCTGGTACCACAGCTCATGCCTGGTACCACAGCTCATGCCTGGTACCATGGCTCATACCTGGTACCAGGTACAGAGCGGAAATTCTCGGAGATCAGTCCACTAACCGAATTCTTTACACAATTAACAAATAACCTGAAAGCGAGACTAGAGTCTTAAACAGAAAAATCCACAAACGATGCAAAACTAGACAAAAAAACGCATCTTGTATGAGCAATCAGAGTTACCTGAGTGACCGGCGCAGCGGTCACTCAGGTAACTCTGGATATGGAAGATAAGTTTGAATATAAAAAAAGTGCAAGCTAATGTATTTTGGAAATGTAAATTTCAAACGTGAGTATAAAATATTTGAAAACCTATTAGTCGAGTCAAAAGAGTGTAAAGACCTTGGAGAAGTCATTAGCAGTTAAAGCATGGTAAACATTGTTTGGTAAATGGACACATATGTAACTATTATGATATTTTATTATGGCAATGTTTCCTCTATAAAATCTCACACTAGTTGCATCTGTGTTTATTTACCTAACATTGTGTCGGTGATTCTACCATTATTGGTAGACATTGTCTAGTTCCAAGCATTAAACGAGAGAGGATGATATTGATAAACATTTTGAGTCAGGAACACTAGAAACAATGTCAACACAACTGTGCACTTATAAGACCTGACCGTGAATATGCAGTCCGGCTATGATCCCATAATTATATTAATATAATTAATATAAGAAGAAAAGGGCAGACAAGAGCAATAAAGTTTGTGCCTTTATTAAAAAAATAACTGTGAAGAAAGACTTCAAAGTAGATTTCAATCAGACCTTTAAGAAGCGAAGAAAGTTTATTATTCTCAGGCATGAGAAACTATTTCAACTGCAAAGTGATTCCATCATTCAGACGTAGAGAACACTGCAACATACTTCCCACTGAAAGTCTGTGAACAAAAACTAACAAAGATCTTTAAGATGCAGTTGGATGAGCAATTTGCACACACTGAATTCAGTTAGATACAGCGCATGGGACGCTTGAAGTCACATATGTTCATGTAGGTTTGCTAGGACGGGTAATGGCTTGGGTCTTTTCCATGTGGTGACCCGGCAGTGATTCCTGAAGGAGTGTCGGAGTGTGTATATGTGATGTATCGTTTACAGCCCAATTCCAGGGGCACGTTGAGCATTCGTGTCAAGTGCAGTACCGTTTATAGCCCTATGGTGGGAGCAGCCCTGTGACAAAGGCACGGTGAGTTGAATCTACTGAAGTAGACCACTGAGAACCCGGGAGTAGTAGGAGCAGCAACAACAATAACAGCAGCAGCAGCAGCAGTAATAGTAATAGTAGTAGTAGTAGTAGTCGTAGTAGTAGTAGTAGTAGTAGCAGTAGCAGTAGCAGTAGCAGTAGCAGTAGCAGTAGCAGTAGCAGTAGTAGTAATAGAGGTAGGGGTGTAAGTAGTACTAAAATGTAGAGACAACAGAGACTTGACAGTCTCTGTTGTTATCTGCCGCTCTCATGTTCTCCCTTTCTTCTTCCTTTTCTTTATATCTCTCTTACTTTTCCTCACTAACTCGCTTTCTGCTACTCTCCTTGCCTCCCTCCCTCTCACGCTCTGGCTAGATTAGGCTGGCAGCAGAAGTGGGAATACTTCACCGCAGGAGTGGAGTGCCTCACAGGTATTTGTCTAATTCTGCTTGGTATTATTCTTCCTTCCGGTAGTCTGCCTCTGTCTGTCTGTCTGTCTTTCTCTCTCTCTCTCTCTCTCTCTCTCTCTCTCTCTCTCTCTCTCTCTCTCTCTCTCTCTCTCTCTCTCTCTCTCTCTCTCTCTCTAACACATATCAAAGAAAATTTCCACTACTGTTAACATTCTATCAGAAATACGCTACAATGCTCCCCAAACAACATTACACAGGGCAACATGGGTTTAGAACAGGTCGCTCCTGTCTGTCTCAGCTACTGGATCACTACGACAAGGTCCTAAATGCACTAGAAGACAAAAAGAATGCAGATGTAATATATACAGACTTTGCAAAAGCCTTCGACAAGTGTGACCATGGCGTAATAGCGCACAAAATGCGCGCTAAAGGAATAACAGGAAAAGTCGGTCGATGGATCTATAATTTCCTCACTAACAGAACACAGAGAGTAGTCGTCAACAGAGTAAAGTCCGAGGCAGCTACGGTGAAAAGCTCTGTTCCACAAGGCACAGTACTAGCTCCCATCTTGTTCCTCATCCTCATATCCGACATAGACAAGGATGTCAGCCACAGCACCGTGTCTTCCTTTGCAGATGACACCCGAATCTGCATGACAGTGTCTTCCATTGCAGACACTGCAAGGCTCCAGGCGGACATCAACCAAATCTTTCAGTGGGCTGCAGAAAACAATATGAAGTTCAACGATGAGAAATTTCAATTACTCAGATATGGTAAACATGAGGAAATTAAATCTTCATCAGAGTACAAAACAAATTCTGGCCACGAAATAGAGCGAAACACCAACGTCAAAGACCTGGGAGTGATTATGTCGGAGGATCTCACCTTCAATGACCATAACATTGTATCAATCGCATCTGCTAGAAAAATGACAGGATGGATAATGAGAACCTTCAAAACTAGGGAGGCCAAGCCCATGATGACACTCTTCAGGTCACTTGTTCTATCTAGGCTGGAATATTGCTGCACTCTAACAGCACCTTTCAAGGCAGGTGAAATTGCCGACCTAGAAAATGTACAGAGAACTTTCACGGCGCGCATAACGGAGATAAAACACCTCAATTACTGGGAGCGCTTGAGGTTTCTAAACCTGTATTCCCTGGAACGCAGGAGGGAGAGATACATGATTATATACACCTGGAAAATCCTAGAGGGACTAGTACCGAACTTGCACACGAAAATCACTCACTACGAAAGCAAAAGACTTGGCAGACGATGCACCATCCCCCCAATGAAAAGCAGGGGTGTCACTAGCACGTTAAGAGACCATACAATAAGTGTCAGGGGCCCGAGACTGTTCAACTGCCTCCCAGCACACATAAGGGGGATTACCAACAGACCCCTGGCAGTCTTCAAGCTGGCACTGGACAAGCACCTAAAGTCAGTTCCTGATCAGCCGGGCTGTGGCTCGTACGTTGGTTTGCGTGCAGCCAGCAGCAACAGCCTGGTTGATCAGGCGCTGATCCACCAGGAGGCCTGGTCACAGACCGGGCCGCGGGGGCGTTGACCCCCGAAACTCTCTCCAGGTAAACTCCAGGTAAACACACTCTGTGCTACTCTAATCTATCCTTAGATTACTTACTGTAATTGCATTTGGAGATCTATTACAACAAATCACCTAAAACCCATTGTTGCCCAACAGAAATCAGCTGTTAGAATATTTACCCTTTCAGGTTCCAGACAACATACACTCCCACTACTAAAAAGTCTCATCTCCTGGAATATACAACATATCCACACATCCTACTGTGCATTTTACCTGTACGGGATACTCAGCACTAACCTCAACCCAGTGTTCCAACTCGTCCTAAAGAGGTACAACACAGCTCATAGACACAGTACAAGATATAATTCTCTATTTGATATACCACGTGTTCGACTCAAGTTATACATAAACTATATGCAAATACAGGACCCTAAAACTCAGAACACACTTCCAGAAGATGCAAAAAGTTCCCCTTCAGTCACCTGCTTCAGAAATATAGTCAAAAAGCACGTCTTGACTTTTTGACTATATTTTAGACATATAATGCTTAAACATGCTATTTCACTAGCATCTCTGTTGATACAAATCATATTAGTATTCATAATGATGTTCATATTATCAAAAGTCTGCCTCATCATGTATAGTAACCAAATATATCTTCTGCCTCAGTGTTCCAATATGCAAATGTTGTTCCAAATTGTTTCACAAGATCTCAAAATATCATATTTCATATACCAAATTATCAGAATATATAAATGTCAAATATGGCAAACTATAGCATTCTAGTGAACTACTATATTTGTCTTATTGTTTAGTAATTATAAGTTCATTTTAAGGCTGCCCATTATGTTGTATATAACAAGTGGCTTTATATAAAGTAGTTTATTCATGTTAATTACTCAAATGCCAACTGTAAATTGTACTACACATTATAGAAATAACTTTGCTTGTTTTGTTTGAGAAAGAGAAAAAAAAGGGAGAGTGGTAAATGAGGGAAAAGAGAGGGTCTGGAAGAGAGGGTGAGGAGGGAGGGGGTCACAGAGACCTCACCAACCACGCCTCTTCTGTGTTCCTGTAATGAAATCCTGTGTGTGGGAAATTTAAATACAGTGAGCATCAGCAGTCACTCTCCCACTTTATCTGTCCACACACCCCCACTACCCCCACACACCCCACCCTAACACACCCCCTCTTACCCCCATCTGACTAACCCCTCCACCCAGCACCCCCATCCCAGTATAACAACGATCCCAGTCACCATCCATCCCCCATCCTTCCCATCTACACGCTCGCTCAGTCACCATCCATCCCCCATCCTTCCCATCTACACGCTCAGTCACCATCCTTCCCATCTACACGCTCAGTCACCATCCTTCCCATCTACACGCTCAGTCACCATCCTTCCCATCTACACGCTCAGTCACCATCCTTCCCATCTACACGCTCAGTCACCATCCTTCCCATCTACACGCTCAGTCACCATCCTTCCCATCTACACGCTCAGTCACCATCCTTCCCATCTACACGCTCAGTCACCATCCTTCCCATCTACACGCTCAGTCACCATCCTTCCCATCTACACGCTCAGTCACCATCCTTCCCATCTACATGCTCAGTCACCATCCTTCCCATCTACACGCTCAGTCACCATCCTTCCCATCTACACGCTCAGTCACCATCCTGGACGTCACTTTTTTCTTGTTATTATTATTATTATTATTATTATTATTATTATTATTATTATTATTATTATTATTATTATTATTATTATTATTATTATTATTATTATTATTATTATGATTATTATTATTATTATTATTATTATTATTATTATTATTATTATATTTTAGAGCTCTGATATCTCTCCTGAATTAAGCTATCGATATCGACCATTATTTTCATTAACAGAACACATGTGACTGGAAAAGTATCACCATTATCGTTGTCTTCTTTTTAAAGATTTAATAGTCCACAAGTCCCTTTCGCTTCATGAGATATCCATTGGTTATAAATGACCATTACTTTTAAAGAAATGGACCGGTAAGCCAGTGGAAGGCCTCGGTCAGATGGCTAAAGCTCCAAAGGCGGGTCATCATCTGACTAAGACCCGCGTCAGGAAACACTTGTCCTGTTTCCTGACAAACCTTACCTAACCTAACCTAGCTTCATGAGATGGTCATCCAGTGTTTTGTGTAAGTAAGTAAGTTTATTCAGGTATACACAAATACAGTTACATAGAATTATCATACATAGCAGCATATGTGTAGAGAACCTAGGATAACCCAAATCACGTATAAGGTGATTCAGTTCAACGTACGTTCTTACTTTACAATTAGACACCTACTGGCCGAGCTACTTGAAGCAGAGAGGCCAGATATTGTTTTGCTAAACAGTACCTGCCTCAAAGCCCCTCAACGCATCCGCCATTATGGTTATACTGCACTACAGTCCCCCTATGATCCCCACGATGGGGTTGCCATCCTTGTTAATTCCAACATAAAACACGAATTTCTCCCAATCCCTTTTTTTCACCAACACTGTCTTGCAGTCAGAATACACACCCACCTTGGTCCCTTTATCTTTTTCACCACCTATGCTCGCCCAAACACTATTCTCAACATACACGACCTTTCCTTAGTCTTCAACTACACCAACACACCAACATACCTACTAGCTGACATGAATGCCAAACACACCGCCTTTCATCACGCCAGTAACAACCAACTTGGTCTCCAATTACTCAACTTCACAAACCATAAACACCTAATTCATCTTGGCCCAGACTTCAATACCTTCTTCAACCACACGGGCCAAGGCAAACCAGACATCATTCTGGCAAACCGAGCCAGCTCTCTATTTCAACACTACATTTCACCTGGCCCTATTACAGGCTCTGATCACATCCCAGTCATCTTACACATCTCCTCCAACCCTATCCTCATTCCAACCACACCTTCATTCTCCTACAAGAACGCTGACTGGGATGCTTTCAAACAACACATAGACAATATTAACCTCACCTATGACTACAACAACAAACCCATCTCTGACATGGATACTCAACTTGATCTCATCCAGGACACCATTACACAAGCAGCCAACATCGCAATACCAAAGAAAACTCACACCACTCGTTATTCCTTCAAACCGTCACTCAGAACAAGAAGACTAATTATCTGCTACCACAACCGCTTCCTCTACAACACACATAGATTTAATCAAGTCCGATTAGATCTCACTTACCTTAGAAACGATATTTTACGCAGCCTGGACCAAGACCACAACAATCACTGGTCACAACTCATACAACAAGCAGACAAGCAGCGTATTAAAAACACTAAAGCCTTCTGGAACTTTATCAAAAAAATCAGAGGCACAACTCCCACCAACAAATTCAAACACATCACCCACAACAACACACACATCTCAGACCCGCAGGCTGCTGCCAATATCTTCAAACACATCTGGGAGAACATCTTCCACGCTCACCCACCTCACCCTAACGTTATTCAACACATTCAGAACATAGAACACTGGAACACTGCACACACACACGAAACAACACCAGACAGCCACATACATCTAGACTCTCTAACCTCCTCCCAAGAACTCGACACTCCTTTCACCAACACAGACATTAAATCTCTCCTCAGACACCTTCCTCCCAAGGCTCCTGGTGCTTCTGGCCTAAACCATATTATCCTGAAACACCTTCCTGACTCTATCATTACTGCCTACACAAACCTCCTCAATGCCTCCCTTGCCTCTGGATACTTCCCTTCCCTCTTCAAAGCTGCTACTGCTATCCTCCTTCCTAAACCCAATAAAGACCACTCTGACCCTAGAAACTATCGCCCTATCAGCCTCCTCGAAACTTTAGGAAAACTCTTTGAAAAACTCATCAATCATCGTCTTCGCAGATACCTGGAACACAATTCTCTACTTTCTGATGGCCAATTTGGCATCAGAACACACAGATCCACACAGGATGCCATTAACATCATTCTCAA
Source organism: Cherax quadricarinatus (assembly GCF_038502225.1). Classification (NCBI taxonomy): domain Eukaryota; kingdom Metazoa; phylum Arthropoda; class Malacostraca; order Decapoda; family Parastacidae; genus Cherax; species Cherax quadricarinatus. The sequence continues at coordinate 29,191,639 of NC_091327.1, forward strand.
CTACATCCACATCAACACAAAACAAAGAAACAGGACAGCCCTGGTTGCAAAAGACGTTGAAAAGGCCTTTGACACTGTCTGGCACGAAGGGCTCAAGTACAAACTCTGCACTAACTTCAACCTGCCTCTCACTACTCGTAAACTCCTCTGCAACTTCCTAGACGGCCGTACCATGAGAATCAAATTCCAAGGCTGTTACTCTGACTACTTCACACTAAAAGCCGGAGTACCCCAGGGATCTGTCCTCTCCCCTACCCTCTACATTTTATACACTAATGACATTCCAACACCTGTATACCACAACTCCATCACACTAGCCTATGCAGACGACATTACACAACTTATCACTCATGCCAATATAGATACACTCACACACAAAACACAAAATGAGGTCGACAGGATAGCCATCTGGGAACAAAAATGGAGGATCAAAACCAATGCAGCTAAATCCAGCATTACATATTTTAACTACAGGAAACGTGATCCTCCATTACCTGTCGAACTCAGAACAGCTGACACCCGCACTTACTTCCCTATCACACAATCTGTCACTGTCCTTGGCGTTAATCTTGACTACCTTCTTCGTTTACACGGACACATTCACTCAAGGCATGCAATAGCTAGTAAGGCCCTTGCGGGCCTCTACAAGCTGAAACATGCCTCTCAACGCACCAAACTACACCTCTACAAATCCCTAATACGTCCTCTGATAACTTACTCTCCTTTAGCCCTCTCTCTTGCAGCAAAAACAAACTTACTTAAACTGCAGCGTGTCCAGAACAAGGCGCTGCGCTGGGTGCTTGATGTCAGATGGGAGGAGTTCGCCACAAGCGAGTCTCTCCATGCCCAGTTAGACATCCCTGCGCTGAATCTGTACTGGAAGAGGCTCAGTGACAGACAGATAGACAAACTTGAGACACGACATGACTACTGGACCTCTCTCCTTGACGAAGACATTCGCAGACCCACAAACCAACACAACCTTTTCTACTCCTTGCATGATCCTGCTCCTAACCCTACTTACAAATAACCTTGGATCCGCTGACAGGTACCTTCTATGACAGGTACCATTCTCTGACCCACGTTTTGCCTTAGCATTTTTGGGTTAAGACATGGCCCAGTTCTACACTCCTCTCTAGCCCTAAACGTCGCATGTCCTTTCCTCCTCGCTCACCCCACTGGAGTCCTAACAGAAGAGCCTGAATTTCTCTTCTCAATATCTGTCCCACGATCGCCTTCGCTGCTTTAAGCCCTGGCTCATTTTCTACGACTAAGAACACTCCTCTCCAGCACTATTCTTCGTCTGTCCCGTCTTCCCCGCTCATCCCATTTGGGATCTTACCTGAACTTTCGTTCGTTCGTTCGTTCTGTATGTTAGAAGTGATCAAGGTCCCAGGACCGAAACGTTTTCTAATAAATATGTTATAGTGTTTGCTTACGTGTCTTTCTAAACCAGAGGAAAGGACACAAGTGCAACTAATGTGACATTTATTGTGGCAACGTTTCGCTCTCCAGGAGCTTTATCAAGCCAGTAATGGCTTGATAAAGTTGCATTAGTTGCACTTGTGTCCTTTTACTTTACATATTTGTAGATGAATGGTTCAGAGAACCGACATGTTGATAAATTAGACACATGTGCAACTCTTGGGTATCTTTATTGATACCCAAGAGTTGCACATGTGTCTAATTTATTTTCCTCAATAAAGATACCCAAGAGTTGCACATGTGTCTAATTTATTTTCCTCAATAAAGATACCCAAGAGTTGCACATGTGTCTAATTTATCAACTTTACATATTGTCGGTAATTCTACCAACTTTATTACAATTGTAAAGGACCTGCCTAGTATGGGCCAACAGGCCTGCTACAGTGTTCCTCCTTTCTTATGTTCTTATGTTCTTAATTATTAATCTGGCGTCTCCCCAGCCTTTCAAGAACTTTTAATGGTCTGCAGAATTTTTTTTCTTTTGCTAGGACTGAGCTGCGTCCTTCACGAGAGCAGCCACAGTTTGTCTGCAGCTTTCAAAACCTTTGTTTTTTTCACTACTCTCACTTCCTTCGGAAATGTCTCCATCTACAAATTTTCCCTTCGCTCCCTAAAACTCTTCAATCTTCCATTTTAACATTTCTTTTCCTACCACCATATATGAGAGATATAAAAAAAAGCATGAAACAGCGGAGAAGTGGTGGAATATCATACAAAGTTAAAGAGGACATGGTCAGTCCAATAGGCCAGGAATCAGTAAAGTCGGTGACTCGACCCCTGGAAGCACAGATTAATGAACACTTTTTGTTTTTTCTCGCCCATCCTCAGTCTCGTGTTTTTTTTTCCATATTGTTTTATGTGATTGTGTTAACATTTGGTTAGTCACTCTCAGCTGTAGCTCCTGGTCCCGATATTTAAACTGGCTCTGTATGCTTCTTGTTGGAAACGTTTATTACTGTTTATAAAAATTATGACGACGTTTCGGTCCATCCTGGAACACTGTCAGGTCAACATTAAAATGGTATAAAATACCGACAGATTGTTAGGTAAGACGCATATGCAACAGTTAGGTATCTTTATTTCGAAACGTTTCGCCTACACAGTAGGCTTCTTCAGTCGAGTACAGAAATGTTGCATATGCGTCTTACCTAACAAACTGTCAGGTCACAATGAATGAAACATCGTCGTAAGTGTCCTCTGCTAAGTTATTTGTATATTACCATATACTTGTGCAACACTTGTGTAACACTTGTGCAACACTTGTGCAACACTTGTCCAACACTTGTGTAACACTTATGTAACACTTATGTAACACTTGTGCAACACTTGTGCAACACTTGTGCAACACTTGTGCAACACTTGTGTAACACTTATGTAACACTTGTGCAACACTTGTGCAACACTTGTGCAACACTTATGTAACACTTGTGCAACACTTGTGCAACACTTGTGTAACACTTGTGTAACACTTATGTAATACTTGTGTAACACTTGTGCAACACTTATGTAATACTTGTGCAATACTTATGTAACACTTATGTAACACTTGTGCAAAACTTGTGCAACACTTGTGTAACACTTATGTAATACTTGTGCAACACTTGTGCAACACTTATGTAACACTTGTGCAACACTTGTGTAACACTTATGTAACACTTGTGCAACACTTGTGCAACACTTGTGCAACACTTGTGCAACACTTGTGTAACACTTGTGCAACACTTGCAACACTTGTGTAACACTTGCGCAACACTTGGGTATCATTTTCCACAGTTCTCTGCACCGGACTGAGAAAGTCAGTGGCGGGCGAAACGCTTCCACAGTAAAGATTCCCAAGTGCTGCTACGGTATTATGACTTTTTATTCTTTATTTAATATCATTATTAATTCTGCTTGTGACTATACAGCACAGGGAGAATGCGAGGCAATCAAGTTCGATCCAAGGAAGGGGAGGACAGGTAAAATCCCTTGGATGAAGAGACCCCTCGCTGGCATGAACCACCTTCCTTAAGGGGAGAAAGAAAATCTACTCAGAAATATATATTTTAATAAACATCAGTCCTGTCTGTCTCTGCCCCAAAAAAAGACCAATGAAAGAACTAGCCATCGTACAGAGAATTTTGTTTAGACCAGAAATTAGACAATTATTAACTAAGCTCTCACTTTATCAGAAAAAAAAAATCTTTCTCACACTAACATTAATCCTCAAGATCCTACTCGCATAACAACTTTTATTAACGTCACCAACAAAATTGCTGTTCAGAGTTTTCTTACTTATCTCAAACAACGGAAATATTAACACAGCAGCCATACTCTTAACAATATAAATCAAATAAGATTTATATTTGTTTATGTTATTTATGTAGTTTTTCCTTGGATTTACGTTTTCACAAAATCCTCTGAAAGATGGAAATGTTCGTTATACATGATCACTCCGTAAGTGAATGTATTTAATATAACGGACTCAGCAAAATGAGAAAGCACCTCTCGTCCCTCCAGTTCGACAAAAGGGCACAATACCGTAACTGGAACACTACACAAATAACCCGCATAGGATAGAGAAGTTTACGACGATGTTTCGGTCCGACTTGGACCATTTACAAAGTCACACATCGTCTGCTCTCTGAAGGACTGGTGGGGGATGTTACCACTCGGAGGGTCATCTAGATTGTGATTCCCTCGCACTTCTGGCAAGACCGATATTGAGTGTACTGGTGAATGTGGTTTCACTTTTGGGCCATTTCTATCTTCGTGAGAAATGGCTGTACACATAGTAAAAAAATAGCTATCCACTAAATCAACACTGTAACTCAACTGACCACTTTAAAGTTGAGCTACATCCAATAGTAGCCTTCATATATGCTCTGGGTTGTAATAAGAAATATTATTTTATCCTACTGCCTACTTATCTACCTACCCAAAACCCACCCACCCAAACCCAAAAACCCACCCACCTGTGGCATGCAAAGAGTATGTAACATAAATTTATTCGGCGCATATACACACCCTTAATGAAAGGCTATCTCCCCCAGCGAACCAGGTGCTGGGGGTTGATGATGGGGCCCCGTCGTTCAATCAGTACCCAGGTTCCAGCCAATGAGAAAATGGTTTTGGCAATCGCAGAGGTGTTGTGGGTACCACTCACCTGTCTACCCTTGTCATTCCCATTCTAGAGCTGGTTGAAGCACGGTCTGCTCTCTAGTGGCTTCTGTTCTGCCTTGCTTACCGTGGAGTGCACTAATACTTGTTGTTGTACATAGTGTATATAGTGTACATACTTCTGTTCTAAACTGGTGAAGGATAATACAAGTCAATTTTTTTCTGCTGCGTTTATTTTGCTCCCTTTACACCCAGGATAACAGGCCTTTAGGACTCCTGTGGGACCCACCCAAACCAAAAAACCCACCCACCCAAACCCAGAAACAAACCCACCCACCTACCTACCTACCTATACCTCTCCCAAAATACAAAAATCATACCCTAAACATTAAGTATTACTATATTCTATTTCCAAAAGATTTAACAAAATATCAGAAAGTTCCCTACGAAAAAAAACAATATACAAAATTTCCTTTCTACATATATCATTCTCAAAACAACGTGATTAGTAAAAACAATATGAAGAATGTACAAGAACATAAAATATTACTATACATGCTACTCTCATTTTATAATTACAACTTCCTGCACTGGTCTTGACCCTCGCTCTGGCTTGACTGAAGGAGAGTTGATAATTTTCGAAGTCCGTTTGAATGTCAACTGAATTATCACCTAAAATACGATCTCTTTTTCGTTACAGTATTTCACTTAAAAGACTCGTGATAGTTTCTACCCATTTATCTAATCAAATTTTGAGAAGAAAGGAATAAGGAACTTATTTTTCCCCTGGGTCATTGCGTTGCTAGCTAACGCTCTTCTAAACTACTTGTTCTCTCAGCTGTTATCTCAGCTGCACTTCTCAAAACAACGTACATTTCTCCCCTGCCCCAAATACAATTTCACTCTCTTTTTAAACATCATTGTTGATTATCTGTCCCTGTCAAGAGAGGAACCTTTTATCACACTTCCCCCGCCCATGATATATAAAACTCTCTTTCATCACTGAGGGGTGATAATCTCTCTTCCCGGGGAAGGTATCTTTTATTCCACTCCTCACTGATTCACAACTGAAAGGATTCTGGTTCCATTCACCCTGAGTGCCGGGGAGTATGGACAAATCTACCCATTCTTGCTGCCCTTGCTCATTTCCATGGAGTTAAGGACCCTTGTGTTTCATCATAGGAAATAGTTTACGGCATTTTTTTGGAAGAAACGTTTCGTCCACCAGAAACTTTATTATTGATTTATAAAGTCCCTAATGATCAAAACGTCCTTTCAATAAAATACCATACACTGCATATTGTGTCTTGTTAACATCTGCCGTTATATAATACTGCCTTGGTAATAAACCTTCTCAGGTTAATAATTCGAAGAAAACTATGACCTTCACTCGAAGTTCATCCTCGTATTACTAAAGATTTCATTTTGTATAAGGTTCTCCGGAGTGCTCCATGAGAGTAGATAAACTCTCAAAACTCTTCAAAGGTATGTCAAAGGTAAAGGTAGCAATGACAACATAGTGATCCTTGAATGCGAGATTTCCAGACATCATTACTCCTAAATCTCGCACATGGAACCTGTACTCATTTAGTCCTTATTTACTCCATTCTTTCATAATGGAGCAGTTGAAACTTGTCCTCGTTAAGCCTCATTTGTTTTCCGAGGCGCACAGATTTAAAGCTTCCTGAAGGTTCACTGATGCCACTCTGTGGTGTTATCAGCATAAATACAAGTATGATACAAGGCCATTCAGTTTACTACCACTACTATGTTTACTAGTACTTCGGGCTCTCTTGTTAAAAAGTTAAATATTTATCTGATTACGTTTAAAGTCCCTTAAACTATATTCCTTGGAACGTAGGCGAGGAAGGTATATAATTTACATCTGAAAATTTTTGGAGGGATTGATCTTTAACCTGAACACCGAAATCACTCCATATGGTAGATGAATGGTACAAAGAACCGACATGTTGTTAAATTAGACACATGTGCAACTCTTGGGTATCTTTACTGAGGAAACGTTTCGCCACACAGTGGCTTCATCAGTCCATACAAAGGATAAACTTGAAGAACAGGATGAGAATGAGGTAATCAGTCCCTCAGCCTTGAGTCGATGTTCAAGATTGATGGACTGACCACATCGACTCAAGGCTGAGGGACTGATTACCTCATTCTCCTCCTGTTCTTCAAGTTTATCCTTTGTATGGACTGATGAAGCCACTGTGTGGCGAAACGTTTCCTCAATAAAGATACCCAAGAGTTGCACATGTGTCTAATTTAACATCACTCCATATATTAGGCCTGGTCACAGACCGGGCCCAGGGGCATTAACCCCCGAAACCCTCTCCAGGTATACTCCAGGTATACATTGAAACCATCAAATAAAGATAATACACAAATAACCCGCACATAAAAGAGAGAAGCTTACGACGACGTTTCGGTCCGACTTGGACCATTGACAAAGTCACACTAACAGAGGTGGAGCAGGACGGCTATATATAGGCAGGAAGAGGTGGAGGTAGTAGTAGTAGTAGTAGTAGTAGTAGTACAAGAATTGTATATAATACCGACAGGATGAAATGACACATGCACAACACCCGGGCATCCCCACCGTATTGTGCCTTTTTTTGTTAAATAAAGATAATGGTTCTTCTTGAAGGATAAAAGTCACAATACCGTATTTGGATTATTTCAAAATTAGCCCAGAAGATGGTAATGAAAATCTAAACAACTTAATGGTTTCGTAGTGGATTTAATAATAGCTCAGGACGGACCGAAAACGTAGTCTGGTATTTTCATTTCCATTTTTTGTTGTGTGTTTACTGCGATGACTCGACTCAAAAGCACAATCACATTCACTTATACGCCCCCAACATGAGCCAAATAGAGCAAGTCACAAAGTGTGTGACTTTACTGGAAGGACTAGGATGTATAGGGACCGTTGAAACAGCCATCCTATGTTTCTGCGATGTAAATAGGCTCACGTTTCAGCTGGGCAGCTGTAAGGTCATGCATCAAGAGGCTGTGGTCGTACCTGGAGTATACCTGGAGAGGGTTTCAGGGATCAATGCCCCCGCTGCCCGGTCTGTGACCAGGCCTCATTGCGCTAATCGCCTGGATCCAGTGCCTTGTTGATTGCATGTGATACTTCATTAGTTGTCTGTGTGAGAGCCCCAGACGTTAGGAGCCAAGGCTAAACTCTTCCCTAGCAAACCTAAGTTCCTATATAAGGGGACAGAAAAGTGAGAGCGAGTCACTGGAGCTCTATGAGTCCAAGGGGTCAGTATCGGCCCACAGCTAGAGAGCGAAGGACTGTGTCTGGGCTAGGCCAGGACACTGTGTTGGGTGGCCTGTTTTCTGTTGGTGTAGATTCCAAGTGCTAGTATGATGGATTACTGTGCATTATTCCCATTCTATGTCAATATCTCCCAACCTGATCATTATATATGTAGAAAAATTGCCCAAGTGTAATACTCTGGTATTAAGGTATTAAATTAAAATGCCCTTAAATATTGTATCTCACCTGTTTTTGTTCCGTAACTTGTACAGTAATTCCTCTTGATTGTCCCTTGTTGTCTCTATACTTCCCTTTTATTTCTTTGGATATTACTATATGGTATCCATATATCTAAGCAATACCTTATTAGAATAGTAGGGAACTGGTCTCATATGAACGGTAATTAGATACCTCAACTGGGTAGTAGGGGGAAGGCACTACTGGGTAGGCAAGAGATATACTCAAGCTACCCGGTAGAAGACATACCTGTATACCTTAAGCATACCTGGAGGGTGTTCCGGGAATCAACGTTCCCGTGGCCCGGTCCATGGAAGGTATCAATAATGGTTGGCTAGTGTCAATTAAGAACAACCACAGTGTATTAATGAAGGAAACAGCGAAAGTGAAAAGAAATAAGAGTACCTCACTAAATCACTGGCTGGTATATATTGTGAGTTAGAAGTGGAGGCTTCTTATCGGCGATATGCTATTTAACGGTTACCTTTATTTTCATTATGCTGTTATGAGATTAACTAGTCTGCGTATCGTGAACACCTGTATTAGCACCACTGCTTTCACACATGATGTGACAGGGAACCTCACAGGTGACTGACTCTGGTGACTGACTCTGGTGACTGACTCTGGTGACTGACTCTGGTGACTGACTCTGGTGACTGACTCTCACAACCTCATCAACTGCCAGAGTTCATGGTGCCTACCAGAGTTCCAGGTCATCAAGAAACAACAAAATTTTTATCCAGTGGTTATTTAAGTCACTTGTTTCATGACAGCCGCAGCTGTCCACTTGTAATTCGCTTCTTAATTAAATGAGGCGTAAAGCAATCTAATGATCGGATTATTTTTTTTTTTGTGAGCCACTACGCATTGTTCAGATGTTTGTTCAGTTATTAATTAAAGGAAGGAAGATGATCTTTAACTTAAGCTCACTTTCTTGTTATATTTCAGCTGACTTAGCAGTAGTAGTTTCATTGGTATTAGCACACCAGAAATTAATTTTTGATTCCTTAAACTTTCTATTCATCAGCCAATAGCTGCTGTATATTCAACACGCACACACACACACACACACACACACACACACACACACACACACACACACACACACACACACACACACACACACACGCAAACAAGGGGTCACAATTGGAAGCTGAAGACTCAGACGAGTCAGAGGGACGTTAGGAAGTATTTCTTCGGCTATAGAGTCGTTAGGAAGTGGAATAGCCTAGCAAGTGACGTAGTGGAGGCAGGAACCATACATAGCTTTAAGACGAGACATGACAAAGCTCAGGAAGCAAAGAGAGGACCTAGTAGCGATCAGTGAAGAGGCGGGGCCAGGAGCTGAGTCTCGGCCCCTGCAACCACAATTAGGTGAGTACAATTAGGTGAGAACACACACACACACACACACACAAACACAAACACACACACACACACACACACACACACACACACACACACACACACACACACACACACACACACATTTATTTATTTATTTATTTATTTATTTGAACATGATACAAAGAAATACAAAGAATTACAGTTGTTAAGTGCAACATGCCAAAGCCGCTAGCTTGCAGAGCATTATGGGCAGCTTAAAATTAACTTAAGATTAACTAAGCAATGATATATTCAGTGGTAAAACATTATTGTAAACAGATAACAATTAAGTACAAATGAAAATTTCAAAGACAGGTCATGTGGTAATGTGGCGAAAAAAGCTACAATATTGGATCATTACATACCTTCATTTACATCCTTCTAATGAAATAGAGGGGAAAAAAATACCTCATTTGTCAACGGTGTCGCAGAACAATCAGGAAATACTCGCAGTGTCAGTTAATATGCCTGTGTGAACTTTCCTATTCAGGATTCCTTTCTCATAATAACTAGGCTATTCTTAATATTAATGCCATTCCTGTCATTATTATCCGCTAATACCATTATTAGCATCATCCAAACAAGGCTATTAATTTTAATGCCATTCCTATCATTATTAACTATCATCCGCTAATATCTTTGTTATTATCATAATATTACCAACAACCTGATTCAATAACACCTCGGCCGTTTCCCACCAAGGTTGGGTAGAAAAGACTTTTATCATTCAACACTTTCACCATCACTCATACATCATCACTCATACATAATCACTCATACATAATCAACAATACATAAACACTGAGCGGTATAGACAAGGTGGACAGAGACAGGATGTTCCAGAGATTGGACACAGCAACAAGGGGTCACTGTTGGAAGTTGAAGACTCAGATGAACCACAGGGATGTTAGGAAGTATTTCTTCAGTCACACAGTTGTCAGGAAGTGGAATAGCCTGGGTAGTGATGTAGTGGAGGCAGGATCCATATATAGCTTTAAGAAGAAGTATGATAAAGCTCACGGAGCGGGAAGAGTGACCGGGTAGCGGCCAGTTGAAGAGGCGAGGCCAGGAGCTGTGAATCGACCCCCGCAACCACAACTAGGTGAGTACAACTAGGTGAGTACTGTTTTTGCAGAGGCGCTCATATACGACAGTTTAGACGTCCCTCCAAACTGCCAATATCCTAAACCCCTCCTTTAATTAAAGTGCAGGCACTGTACTTCCTATTTCCATGACTCATATCTGACTAACCGGTTTCCCTGAATCCTTTCACAAAATATTACCCTGCTCATACTCCAACAGCTCGTCAGGTTCCAAAAACCACTCTTCTCCATCCATTCCTATCTAACACGCTCACGCACGCTTGCTGGAAGTTCAAGCTCCTCGCCCACAAAACCTCCTTTACCTCCTCCCTCCAACCCTATCGGGGACGACCCCTACCCCGCCTTCCTTCCCCAATAGATTTATACACTCTCCAAGTCATTCTACTTCGTTCCAATCTCTCTAAATGACCAAACCACCTCAACATTCCCTCTTCATCCCTCTGACTAATACTTTTAGTAACTCCACACCTTCTCCTAAATTCCACATTACGAATTCTTTCCATAATATTTACACCACACATTGCCCTTAGACACGATGTCTCCACTGCCTCCAGCCTCCTCCTTGCTGCAGCATTTACAACCCAAGCTTCAAACGCATATAAGAGTGTTGGTAACACTATACTCTCATACATTCCCTTCTTTGCCTCCATGGATAATGTTCTCTGTCTCCACAGATACCTCATCGCACCACTCACCTTTTTTACTTCATCAATTCTATGGTTAACCTCATCCTTTATAAACCCATCGTCTGACAAGTCAACTACCAAATGTTTGAAAACATTCACTTCTTCCATACTCCCTCCCTCCAATGTGATATCCATTTTTTCTTTATCTAAATCATTTGATACCATCATCATCTTACGCTTATCTATGTTCACTTTCAACTTTCTACCTTTACACACCCTCCCAAACTTGTCCACTAACCTTTGCAACTTTTCTTTAGAATCCCCAAAATGCATAGAATCGTCAGCAAAAAGTAACTGTGTCAACTCCAATTTTGTATTTGATTCCCCATAATGTAATCCCACCCCTCTACCCAACACCCTAGCATTTACTTCTTTTACAGCCCCATCTATAAATATGTTAAACAACAATGGTGACATTACACATCCCTGTCTAAGACCTACGTTTACAGGGAAGTAGTCTCCCTCTCTTCTACACACCCTAACCTGAGCCTGACAATCCTCATATAAACTCTTTACAGCATTTAGTAACTTACTACCTATTCCATACACTAGCAACATCTGCCACATTGTTCCCCTATCCCCTCCATGGTGTTTACCTGGAGTTTACCTGGAGAGAGTACCGGGGGTCAACGCCCCCGCGGCCCGATTTGTGACCAGGCCTCCTGGTGGATCAGAGCCTGATCAACTAGGCTGTTACTGCTGGCTGCACGCAATCCAACATACGAGCCACAGCCCGGCTGGTCAGGTACCGACTTTAGGTCCTTGTCCAGTGCCTGCTTAAAGACAGCCAGGGGTCTATTGGTAATCCCCCTTATGTATGCTGGGAGGCAGTTGAACAGTCTCGGGCCCCTGACACTTATTTTATTGTCTCTTAACGTGCTAGTGACACCCCTGCTTTTCATTGGGGGAATGTTGCATCGTCTGCCGAGTCTTTTGCTTTCGTTATGAGTGATTTTCGTGTGCAAGTTCGGTACTAGTCCCTCTAGGATTTTCCAGGTGTATATAATCATGTATCTCCCGCCTGCGTTCCAGGGAGTACAGGTTCAGGAACTTCAATCGTTCCCAGTAATTGAGGTGTTTTATCTCCGTATGCGTATCCGTATCCGTATGAGGAGCTTTATCTCTGGTATGCCTTTTTTAAATCCATAAATACAATGAAAACTTCCTTACCTTTATCTAAATACTGTTCACATATATGCCTCAATGTTTCAATGGAGAGGAATAAATGGGATTAGGTCAGGGGTTTCAAATAGAGTTAGAGCTAAAGAAGGAGTAGCAATAATGTTGAAGGATAAGCTATGGCAGGAAAAGAGGGACTATAAATGTATTAATTCAAGAATTATGTGGAGTAAAATAAAGATTGGATGCGAAAAGTGGGTTATAATAAGCGTGTATGCATATGGAGAAGAGAGAAGTGTAGAGGAGAGAGAGAGATTTTGGGAAATGTTGAGTGAATGCGTGGGGAGTTTTGAATCAAGTGTGAGAGTAATGGTGGTTGGGGATTTCAATACTAAAGTGGGTAAAAATGTTATGGAGGGAGTAGTAGGTAAATTTGGGGTGCCAGTGGTAAATGTAAATGGGGAGCCTTTAATTGAGCTATGTGTAGAAAGAAATTTGGTAATAAGTAATACATATTTTATGAAAAAGAGGATAAATAAATATACAAGGTATGATGTAGCACGTAATGAAAGTAGTTTATTAGATTATGTATTGGTGGATAAAAGGTTGATGGGTAGGCTCCAGGATGTACATGTTTATAGAGGGGCAACTGATATATCGGATCATTATTTAGTTGTAGCTACAGTTAGAGTAAGAGGTTGATGGGAAAAGTGGAAGGTGGCAGCAACAAGTAAGAGGGAGGTGAAAGTGTATAAACTAAGGGAGGAGGAAGTTCGGGTGAGATATAAGCGACTATTGGCAGAAAGGTGGGCTAGTGCAAAGATGAGTAGTGGGGGGGTTGAAGAGGGTTGAAATAGTTTTAAAAATGCAGTATTAGAATGTTGGGCAGAAGTTTGTGGTTATAGGAGGGTGGGGGCAGGAGGAAAGAGGAGTGACTGGTGGAATGATGAAGTAAAGGGTGTGATAAAAGAGAAAAAGGTAGCTTATGAGAGGTTTTTACAAAGCAGAAGTGTTATAAGAAGAGCAGAGTATATGGAGAGTAAAAGAAAGGTAAAGAGAGTGGTGAGAGAGTGCAAAAGGAAAGCAGATGATAGAGTGGGAGAGGCACTGTCAAGAAATTTTAATGAAAATAAGAAAAATTTTTGGAGTGAGTTAAACATGTTAAGAAAGCCTAGGGAAAGTATGGATTTGTCAGTTAAAAACAGAGTAGGGGAGTTAGTAGATGGGGAGATGGAGGTATTAGGTAGATGGCGAGAATATTTTGAGGAACTTTTAAATGTTAAGGAAGAAAGAGAGGCAGTAATTTCATGCACTGGTCAGGGAGGTATACCATCTTTTAGGAGTGAAGAAGAGCAGAATGTAAGTGTGGGGGAGGTACGTGAGGCATTACGTAGAATGAAAGGGGGTAAAGCAGCTGGAACTGATGGGATCATGACAGAAATGTTAAAAGCAGGGGGGGATATAGTGTTGGAATGGTTGGTACTTTTGTTTAATAAATGTATGAAAGAGGGGAAGGTACCTAGGGATTGGCGGAGAGCATGTATAGTCCCTTTATATAAAGGGAAAGGGGACAAAAGAGACTGTAAAAATTTTAGAGGAATAATTTTACTGAGTATACCAGGAAAAGTATACAGTAGGGTTATAATTGAAAGAATTAGAGGTAAGACAGAATGTAGGATTGCGGATGAGCAAGGAGGTTTCAGAGTGGGCAGGGGATGTGTAGATCAAGTGTTTACATTGAAGCATATATGTAAACAGCATTTAGATAAAGGTAGGGAAGTTTTTATTGCATTTATGGGTTTAGAGTGTATAGAGGAGCAATGTGGCAGATGTTGCAAGTATATAGAATAGGTGGTAAGTTATTAAATGCTGTAAAGAGTTTATATGAGGATAGTGAGGCTCAGGTTAGGGTGTGTAGAAGAGAGGGAGACTACTTCCCGGTAAAAGTAGGTCTTAGACAGGGATGTGTAATGTCACCATGGTTGTTTAATATATTTATAGATGGGGTTGTAAAGGAAGTAAATGCTAGGGTGTTCGGGAGAGGGGTGGGATTAAATTTTGGTGAATCAAATTCAAAATGGGAATTGACACAGTTACTTTTTGCTGATGATACTGTGCTTATGAGAGATTCTAAAGAAAAATTGCAAAGGTTAGTGGATGAGTTTGGGAATGTGTGTAAAGGTAGAAAGTTGAAAGTGAACATAGAAAAGAGTAAGGTGATGAGGGTATCAAATGATTTAGATAAAGAAAAATTGGATATCAAATTGGGGAGGAGGAGTATGGAAGAAGTGAATGTTTTCAGATACTTGGGAGTTGACGTGTCGGCTGATGGATTTATGAAGGATGAGGTTAATCATAGAACTGATGAGGGAAAAAAGGTGAATGGTGCGTTGAGGTATATGTGGAGTCAAAAAACGTTATCTATGGAGGCAAAGAAGGGAATGTATGAAAGTATAGTAGTACCAACACTCTTACATGGGTGTGAAGCTTGGGTGGTAAATGCAGCAGCGAGGAGACAGTTGGAGGCAGTGGAGATGTCCTGTTTAAGGGCAATGTGTGGTGTAAATATTATGCAGAAAATTCGGAGTGTGGAAATTAGGAAAAGGTGTGGAGTTAATAAAAGTATTAGTCAGAGAGCAGAAGAGGGGTTGTTGAGGTGGTTTGGTCATTTAGAGAGAATGGATCAAAGTAGAATGACATGGAAAGCATATAAATCTATAGGGGAAGGAAGGCGGGGTAGGGGTCGTCCTCGAAAGGGTTGGAGAGAGGGGGTAAAGGAGGTTTTGTGGGCAAGGGGCTTGGACTTCCAGCAAGCGTGCGTGAGCGTGTTAGATAGGAGTGAATGGAGACGAATGGTACTTGGGACCTGACGATCTGTTGGAGTGTGAGCAGGGTAATATTTAGTGAAGGGATTCAGGGAAACCGGTTATTTTCATATAGTCGGACTTGAGTCCTGGAAATGGGAAGTACAATGCCTGCACTTTAAAGGAGGGGTTTGGGATATTGGCAGTTTGGAGGGATATGTTGTGTATCTTTATACGTATATGCTTCTAAACTGTTGTATTCTGAGCACCTCTGCAAAAACAGTGATAATGTGTGAGTGTGGTGAAAGTGTTGAATGATGAAAGTATTTTGTTTTGGGGTTTTTTCTTTCTTTTTTTTGGGTCACCCTGCCTCGGTGGGAGAGGGCCGACTTGTTAAATATATATATATATATATATATATATATATATATATATATATATATATATATATATATATATATATATATATATATATATATATATATATATATATATATATATATATATATATATATATATATATATATATATATATATATATATATCTTTCTTTCATCTTCTTTCAACACACCGGCCGTATCCCACCGAGGCGGGGTGGCCCAAAAGGAAAAACGAAAGTTTCTCCTTTTACATTTAGTAATATATACAGGAGAAGGGGTAACTAGCTCCTTGCTCCCGGCATTTTAGTCGCCTCTTACAACACGCATGGCTTACGGAGGAAGAATTCTGTTCCACTTCCCCATATATATATATATATATATATATATATATATATATATATATATATATATATATATATATATATATATATATATATATATATACATATTGTCCTAGGTAGTAGGTTGGTAGACAGCAACCGCCCAGGGAGGTACTACCGTCCTGCCAAGTGAGCGCAAAACAAAAGCCTGTAATTGTTTTACATGATGGTAGGATTGCTGGTGTCCTTTTTTCTGTCTCATAAACATGCAAGATTTCAGGTACGTCTTGCTACTTCTACTTACACTTAGGTCACACTACACATACATGTACAAGCATATATATACATACCCCTCTGGGTTTTCTTCTATTTTCTTTCTAGTTCTTGTTCTTGTTTATTTCCTCTTATCTCCATGGGGAAGTGGAACAGAATTCTTCCTCCGTAAGCCATACGTGTTGTAAGAGGCGACTAAAATGCCGGGAGCAAGGGGCTAGTAACCCCTTCTTCTGTATATATTACTAAGTTTGAAAGGAGAAACTTTCGTTTTTCCTTTTGGGCCACCCTGCCTCGGTGGGATACGGCTGGTGTGTTGAAAGAAGAAAGAAATATATATATATATATATATATATATATATATATATATACATATATATATATATATATACATAATTATTATTTATTTATTTTTTATTATCACACCGGCCGATTCCCACCAAGGCAGGGTGGCCCGAAAAAGAAAAACTTTCACCATCATTCACTCCATCACTGTCTTGCCAGAAGGGTGCTTTACACTACAGTTTTTAAACTGCAACATTAACACCCCTCCTTCAGAGTGCAGGCACTGTACTTCCCATCTCCAGAACTCAAGTCCGGCCTGCCGGTTTCCCTGAATCCCTTCATAAATGTTACTTTGCTCACACTCCAACAGCACGTCAAGTATTAAAAACCATTTGTCTCCATTCACTCCTATCAAACACGCTCACGCATGCCTGCTGGAAGTCCAAGCCCCTCGCACACAAAACCTCCTTTACCCCCTCCCTCCAACCCTTCCTAGGCCGACCCCTACCCCGCCTTCCTTCCACTACAGACTGATACACTCTTGAAGTCATTCTGTTTCGCTCCATTCTCTCTACATGTCCGAACCACCTCAACAACCCTTCCTCAGCCCTCTGGACAACAGTTTTGGTAATCCCGCACCTCCTCCTAACTTCCAAACTACTAATTCTCTGCATTATATTCACACCACACATTGCCCTCAGACATGACATCTCCACTGCCTCCAGCCTTCTCCTCGCTGCAACATTCATCACCCACGCTTCACACCCATATAAGAGCGTTGGTAAAACTATACTCTCATACATTCCCCTCTTTGCCTCCAAGGACAAAGTTCTTTGTCTCCACAGACTCCTAAGTGCACCACTCACTCTTTTTCCCTCATCAATTCTATGATTCACCTCATCTTTCATAGACCCATCCGCTGACACGTCCACTCCCAAATATCTGAATACGTTCACCTCCTCCATACTCTCTCCCTCCAATCTGATTCTCAATCTTTCATCACCTAATCTTTTTGTTATCCTCATAACCTTACTCTTTCCTGTATTCACCTTTAATTTTCTTCTTTTGCACACCCTACCAAATTCATCCACCAATCTCTGCAACTTCTCTTCAGAATCTCCCAAGAGCACAGTGTCATCAGCAAAGAGCAGCTGTGAAAATATGTATATATATATATATATATATATACATATTTTCCTAGGTAGTAGGTTGGTAGACAGCAACCGCCCAGGGAGGTACTACCGTCCTGCCAAGTGAGCGCAAAACAAAAGCCTGTAATTGTTTTACATGATGGTAGGATTGCTGGTGTCCTTTTTTCTGTCTCATAAACATGCAAGATTTCAGGTACGTCTTGCTACTTCTACTTACACTTAGGTCACACTACACATACATGTACAAGCATATATATACATACCCCTCTGGGTTTTCTTCTATTTTCTTTCTAGTTCTTGTTCTTGTTTATTTCCTCTTATCTCCATGGGGAAGTGGAACAGAATTCTTCCTCCGTAAGCCATACGTGTTGTAAGAGGCGACTAAAATGCCGGGAGCAAGGGGCTAGTAACCCCTTCTTCTGTATATATTACTAAGTTTGAAAGGAGAAACTTTCGTTTTTCCTTTTGGGCCACCCTGCCTCGGTGGGATACGGCTGGTGTGTTGAAAGAAGAAAGAAATATATATATATATATATATATATATATATATATATATATATATATATATATATATATATATATATATATATATATATATATATATATATATATACATGTGTGTGTGTGTGTGTGTGTGTGTCACACACACACACACACACGCACACAATTGTACAATTCTCGCAATATTGTTCAGAATTAAACAAACAACTAGTAAGACAAAGTTGCACTTTTCACGACCAATCAACACGGCTGGTAAGGTTAGCACCATAACAAATGAACCGCAGTGGTTGTTATCACCTTATGCTACATGTAAAGTGTATTTGTTAGCCCCCGCGGCCGCCTCCACGAGTAAAATGTTGCCCGTGGCTCTGTGTATAGCGCCGGCGGGGGAAACGCATAAACAAATTAGATGCCAGGACGCCCAACCCGCTGGGAAGAAGCAAAATTCACACCCTCTCATGCCTTCGCTCGCCTCCCGTTATTCATTGTTCATCACCGTCGCCCTGTCTCCGGCACCCCAGCGGCGAAGGTTATCGACAAAAATTCACTAAAGAATGAGCAATCGGAGCTCGTTATGTATTCATTGGGACATTAATTCATAAAATATTAACCCATGATAATCCTCTCAAAGTCAAAACGAACACCCATGAAATTTTTAGCGGACCAATCGAGTTAACGACGTGGAAACTAAAATTGACCTTATCCAGGCTGGCAATAGGGGATCGCTAACAAGGCATGATGGGGGAAATTTAGCCTTTATGTGCAGGCGAGGCGGGGTAGCTGGTTGATGATGCTGTGGGATATAGCAGCTTGGGGAAAACTCGGCCGTGTAACAAGTTTGGGCCGGCGCCTCACCATGTTACCACCAGCACTAAAATATAAACACCATGCTCAACCTTCCTGGCCGCCTCACTCCCACACTTAACTTGTCTTTTTTTTCCCCCTTGATAACACAAGCAATTTCCTCACTGGTACGGGTCGCCTCTAAATTGGTGTGGAATACGTGTTTGTATATGTATATGTATGTATTTATGCATATGTATGCATGCATGTATGTATGTAATACAATCGCAAACAGACGATCTTAATGCAGAACGACATGTCCCTACTTGCCTCAGAGAGAATTTACCCCCTACTATCTGTCGCTAGTCTTGCAACAGTGCATAACTCCTGACGATGCACAAAGAGTGAAAAAGATCTTGAGCTAAAGATCTCCATGCCCATGTGGCTTGTTCGGCATCGTATGTCTATTTGGAATGATGAGTGACATTAACATGCGTATACACAAAGTTCCCATGGTCACTTCCCTTTTGTTTCAGTTAGATATAGCAAGGAATCACTATTCCTGTTTGGAGAACATAAAATCACCTCACCGAAGGGTTCTGGCTAGGGAAACCACTCGCCCCATTTCTCTTCTGCATAGGTTTTAGGAACATCACCGTCAGATTAATCAGCGAACTTAACATCTGGTTCCTGAATGATGATACACTGGCGGTGACAGAGGAGTCCTATGTAGCAGATGTTGCTCTGGCTACACGGTGACAAGCCATCCAAATACGAAATCATTTCAGTCAATCAGTGATCAAGGCAGTGAAATCGAGACTAGCCACTCTCCACTGGGAACTATTGCGAACGACACAATTCTTGAGGTTAAACCGGATAATGTGAGGAGGATGGAACAACAAAGAGGGTATTTACACACCGAAGGTGCCTTGTAGCTTTTAATAAAGTGCTTGAGTCTGCCCAGGCTAATACACTTCCTAAGATGTGCACTCTAATATGACAACCTTGAACTACATGAATACAATAGTCTCCCCTCAATGGAGGTTCCTTGATGCTGGTGAGGGGCTCTTGATCTAGGGAATTAGGTCTGTGCTGCAATTCCCTGAATTAAGCCTGAATGCCTTCTATCCCCTCCCCCCGCGCACAGGCGCTGTGTAATCCCTCCAGATTTAGCGCACCCCCGTGAAAATAATACGATAGTGTCATTAAGTCGATATTCGCAAAAGTGCTCAACCTCGCTCCAGAAGACGGGCAGTGGGACCAAACTAAACTTTCAGTCGACCAAGGTAACGGAAATATAAACACAAATGCAGTATAATGTGATCCTTTATTGACTACGTTTCGCCCACACAGTGGGCTTTTTCAAGTCACAAACAGAACTACCTGGGGTGTATGTATGTATAATGTTCGCCAAGACCGTAGTCCTGGCACGGGTCTCAATCTTGCGATGACCCGTCTCTGGCTCCCGAGGGAGAAAGGTTTCTACAATGATGCGACATATGCTGTTCAAGCACTCTTCTGGTCATTTCAACTGGTGCATCTCATAAGCGACAACACCGTATGTACTCCTAACTGTGGATACTAGCGAGGAGGAGGATATGTCGTTATCACAGGTAACAGCTTGTCTGGTTCGTTGACTCCATGGTACACTAGTGTGGCCGCAGTCATCTCTGGGTCCTCTTCGGGAGGGAATATCACTCCTAGTTGCCTGCGGAGCGTCTCAGTAACTTCGCACTCCAGAAGATAGTGTGTTAGGGGCCGCTGGACAACGTGCTGACAGTACTGGCACATCTCCTCCTCAGCCTTGTCTACCATCATCTTGGCTGTGGGAAAGCCCAAACGAAGCCGATGGATGGCGGTACACTGCGCTCTGGACCAGCTTCTATCATATGGAGGGGGTTCTCCCTGAGTCGCTGCTCGGTACCACTGTTGAGATGGGGTATCACCTAAGACCTCCCCCATAAGTTTCATGGCTCTGGCAGCCACCAGTTTGGTCTGTCGTAGGCTGATTGGGACAGTAATCCCAACATGTGGATAGTCTGTTGCTGCCTTGGCTGCATCATCTGCCGCCTCATTTCCACGGATGCCAGCATGGCTGGGGATCCAGTTCAATGTCGATCTGTTACCCTGAACTTCTAAGGCTGTCATTACGCTCAGGATCGATGTGATGAGGTGAACATTGTCCTGTGGTTGAGGATGGGAGAGGGCATTGATTGCAGACGTGGAATCAACATGTATGACAGGTCGGAGTCGATGTCGTAGGGCATGTGACAATGCCTGCTGAATCGCCACCAACTCAGCTTGAAGGATCGTGCAGTGGTCAGGGAGTCGCCAGCCTTGTGTGTGACCATTGTGGTACAGTCCAGCTGCTGCTCTCTTCCTGTCAGGGTCGACAGAACCATCTGTGAAATACACTGCACATGTGCCTCCCTCTGCCAGTGCCATGCTTGTCTCAGCATGATTGCTGAGAGTGTCTTGACTGCAGAGACGCTTAGAGATGGGTAGCTGCATGATGCAAACATCGGCTGGATCTGGGCGCCAGGGAGGTGGTGGATGGTACCCAGCAACAGGAAGGTCACAACTCTTCTCAAGGAGTAGTTGTATAGGCAGCAGCTTCCGCCCAGCAGCACAAAACGAACGAATCCAGGAGTAGTCCGTGAAGAGTGTGGGATCTTGTGACATGGTTGTCAATATCCGTCTCCTTAGTGGGGTACCTTGCTGCCTGTGCAGAATCGTGGCCACTTTGCAGGCGTTTATGTATCTTACTCTGTCAGCCAAGGAAGGAAGCCGGGCCTCAGATCTGAGACATACTGTGTTGGTCCAGATGGGGGCCCCAAGCATAGTTCTTATCGCCTGATTTTGTACGACCTCCACTCTTTGCCTGCTCTGCGGGAAGAGATGAGCTAAAGCCGGTGCACCGTAGTCAATGAGCGAGCGTATAGCTTGTATATAGTACAAGCGAAGTACATCTTTGCTTGCCCCTGCACGGTGCCTCGTCATGGCTCTCATGGCGTTGAGTCTGAGATGAGCACGTGACCTGACATACTCGGCCTGTTTCTGAAAGGTCAACTTTTTATCAATGTAGACTCCCAAGTACAGGTAGGAGCCTGTCCACTCAAGTTCTGTATCCTGAATACGTAATCTATTCACAGGATCTGGTCCCTTGAACATCATTGCAAGAGATTTCTCGGCCGAGATCTTGAGGCCTAGTTCCTTGCAAGACTGCGTAATTAGGTCCAAAGCTCTCTGAGCCTGTCGTTCTAAATTGCCTTTCCCATTCACTACGAGTGCAAGATCATCAGCATAGCTGAGGAGCTGTGTACCACTATGAAAGGGAAGGCTCACAAGTTCCTGCATAAGGATGTTAAACAGGGTAGGACTGAGCACACCTCCTTGTGGTGTACCGTTTTCCAGGGATTTAAAGGAAGAGTAGTGTCCCTGAAAGCTGACACAGGCCTGCCTGCCCCTAAGGTAGGACTCTATCCAGGCCAGGAGGCGTCCTTTGATTCCCTTCCGAGCTAGTATTGCCAGAATTGCTGTGGGGCTGGCTAGCTCAAATGCCTTTTCAAGGTCGAGGTTGTGGTTGTGTGATAAACTACAGAAACTCAAGACTTATCGCCACAGAAGACAACACTCAATACCGAAGAATCCTGGAATCATCACTTATTTCTATATCCGACAACTTCAACCAGAATAGTGGCTTCTATAACATAGCTGAACCACTTGCCAAGAAACTTCTTCATCGCTATCCCACATAAGAACACTGTAGAAGGTCTGCTCACAAACTTATCCAATCTCCTTTCCAAGCTACCCAAGTTTATAGACTCTATAACCCCACTCGGTACATCATCAGATGCAGCATTCTTCACCTGACCTCAGCATTCTGAACCGGACTATAAATACTCGCGTTCCTTCCACCCCAGGTAGTTCTGTTTGTGACTTGAAAAAGCCCACTGTGTGGGCGAAACGTAGTCAATAAAGGATCACATTATACTGCATTTGTGTTTATATTTCCATTGTGTCGGTATTTTATACCATTTATTTCCGACCAAGGTAACACTGGCGTTTTCAAGACTTCAGACGGAGCATTCCTTGCTTTCCAGTTTTCTTATACGGCATCCATCGAACGTGTAGCAGTGATTCTTCCTGAACACCTTAGGGATAATGTTGAAGTTCAAGATACAAAGTTCATTAATGGAGCCAGGCTCCGGGATACTCTAACAGACTCTACAACTAGAACTGCTCCCCCAGTAGCTACAAGCAATCGCATTGGGATGACTCTCTAGTGAGGAATATAGCCGCGACAATCAGTAGCGTATCTACGGAAAATAGCGCCTATGGCAAGCACTGAAATTGCGCCTCTGTCGCCTGTCCATACATCCGACACCCATCTTTTAGATACCTTTACCATAAAATCATCTCAAAAATACAAGTCAAGATCGTTAATCTTTTAATTAACAAATTATGGCATTTCACGAAAATTACTACTGCACCTTCCTTGCTTTCACTGATGCATATTGGTCTATGATGTGCTCAGATTCAATTTTTATCAGTTTCCTCTCTTCCTATACTTATCAGACCAAGATCACAGAGTCTGCATTGACCCATAGAGGCTCTTACACATTGATAATCAAAGACAGATCATACATTGGAAGAAAATTCTTTTTTCACTATCCGAGTATGGCTTATATGACTTTAACAGAAACTGCTCAGTAGTGCTCCCCTTCAGTTTGGTGCCCAGGGCACGTTCCATACCTGCCATACCTTAGATACGTCACTGTCGACAATGCTTTGAGAGTGGAAGGGTAGGAGCTTGCCTCGTGACAGTGAGAGTTACACATGAGGATTTTCTTTTAGTTGTCCTTAAGTCCTCGACTCACAAATCATTAGTATCGGTGTTGCACTTCGCCTTGCCGCCCCCTGTCCTCGTTGAACACAGGTGTATCTGGCAGTGCATGGTCTTGGTGCACAGTGTCATTGTGGATGGTACCATGGTCTTGTTTATCATAGATAAAGGGAAAAGACTGCACTGCATGAACAGGTTAACAGCAAACTGTTGCTGAGATCAAGAAAATACTTGCCAGCTAATTTCCACTACAGCTTAGTTACTGGTGCTCGCAAGGCATTTCAACAACTGAGACCCCAAGAAAGAATTCCCATTATGTCAGTCATTAAAATCCTCAACAAGAGAAGATATTTTCCAAGAGCTTCCCACATTCTTCTAGGATGAGGGACTCTCATGGAAGTAAGTGTGTTCTTGCACGACTGCTGACGTACCAGCTATGCTCGGCATTCTCTCAGGATTTACGGGCCGAATGAAAGAGGTGAAGCCTAATAAAACAAACATACGCTGAAAAATTCATGTAAATGTCTTGGTATCCAAAACACTTCCACGGGAGCTTCGAGAGGCCCTTAATGGTGCAGTCAAAATGGTAAACGTTATTAAGTCTAGTGATGTGAATAGTCGCCTCTTTCGCCTGTTGTGCCCGAAGTTTTATGCTGAACATGAGGTGCCACTTTTCCACGCTGAGGCGCAGTGATTCCCAAGAAGAAATGTAGTTGCTAGTGACACAGTCTCAGGTTTTCTATAAAAATAAATCTCTCCTACGCGGCCTGGTCACGGACCGAGCCGCGGGGGGTGTTGACCTCCGAAACCCCCTCCAGGTGTACTTCTCCAGGTATACAAGCATTGTAAGTTAAAATTATAGTACCTTAGTGGGAATGTCAAAGGTAATGTCATTACAAGGTCAGTTCACATCACTGACTGATATCACTGATAAATTTAGGTCATTTACCATGAAATTAGATTTATGGGAACCAAATGTCAAGGCAGAAAAATTTGACATTTTAAAAATTTGGCCACAGCTGTAGAGGACAGTGAACCTTGCTACACCGACCTCAGTGAACCTCACTGTGTAACGTAATTAGGTCTTAATTCCCAGACTTAAAAGAGGAAAACGTAAAAATCATACGTAACTCATATGTGTAAATGTGCAAGAGGAACTTGAAGATCGTGTCAGTCACTCACCTGCTCGGACCCCTCAAGAAGGTTCCTTGATATTGGTGAGAGACTCTTGATTTAGGGATTTGAATCTATGCAACAGTTCCTTGTTAGGTAAGACACATATGCAACAGTTAGACAACTTTATTCCGAAACGTTTCGCCTACACAGTAGGCTTCTTCAGTCGAATACAGAAAGTAGGCAGGAACAGTAGAGATGTGAAGACGATGTAATCAGTCCATCACCCTTAAAGTCGTAGAATTTGAGGTTGTCAGTCCCTCGGCCTCGAGAAGTTCAGTTCCATAGTCAGGAACTATCGAGGCCGAGGGACTGACAACCTCAAATTCTACGACTTTAAGGGTGATGGACTGATTACATCGTCTTCACATCTCTACTGTTCCTGCCTACTTTCTGTATTCGACTGAAGAAGCCTACTGTGTAGGCGAAACGTTTCGGAATAAAGTTGTCTAACTGTTGCATATGTGTCTTACCTAACAACCTGTCGGTATTGTATACCATTTTGATGTTCAACAGTTCCTTGAATTAAGCCTCAATGCCTTTCATCCCCCTCTCACCACAGGAGCTGTATAATTCCTACAGGTTTGGCGCTCCCACGTGATAATAATAATAATAATCACCTGCTCGGAATGTTCGTGAAACTCGTCCATCGACTACGTTCTGGTGAAGATGAAGCAGTCATGCCCACTAGTTGGTAACAGTGTCACAAGAAAACATTTAACATTCCCCACGACTTGTATATGTGAGCGCTGATTCTCTGTTGTCTGCATCATTAAGACCACATTTTGTGCTGGGGAGGATGACCTCAGCGGATCAGCCGGGGTGATCGTATGCTGGACTACGTGCTGCCAGCAGTAACAGCCGGGTCGCGGGGGCGTTGATCCCCAGAATACCCTCCAGGTAGACTCCAGGCAAGTATCGAGGCTCTGTCAGAAACATCACCCAGAACTGAACCTCTGACTGAATTTCCCAAGACATAAATGGGTGTCAATAATTCCTGTCCTGAATACCTATGTTCAGTTCATGCCTAAATTAACATCTTCGTTTGAAAAATATGTATGCTTTCTTCCGTAATATGAAGATATTAATATTTTCTGTAAGTATTTTTACTAACATGTTGCAAATAGTTGTTCACAGTAACAATTTACGTGTAAATAAAGATTTCTTTTAACCAAAAGTTTATCTTATCTTTAAAAATATTTCTATTGTACAATGAATTGTTATACTCCTGAAATTTAGGATTAAATTGTTGCATATATAAACATTATATATATATATACATATATATATATATATATATATATATATATATATATATATATATATATATATATATATATATATATATATATATATATAATATAATATATATATATATATATATATATATATATATATATATATATATATATATATATATATATATATATATATATATATATATATATATATATATATATACTCAAGTTGCAGTAACAACTGTCGATGAATAACAGAGGGGTGGACGAGGGGTTCGAACTGTAGTCATACATATACATATATATAACTTAAGGAGGATGAAAAGCAACACTAGTGTTTGAAACATGGTTTATTCACCACTAGTTTCACAGTTATCTCAACCCATCATCACACACTGTGCAAAATCAACGAAAATCAACTATAAGAATAAAGTCTAAACACATGCTGAGCATCAAGTTAACATAAGTAAAAGAAAGAGAAGAAAAAAAATAAAGAATAAAAAAAATAAAACTGTAAACAGTGTAACTCTAGTGAACGTTAATTATTATAGAGGAAAGTTGCGTCTGTAATGACGTAAAGAGACTCTAGTGTTGCCAGCTCAGTGTTATTAGATGGAGTGAACAACACAGTGAATAATTTCATGTTTATTGTGCGTCTGTGGCTTCAGTGTTGGTGTATGACACTTAATGGGGTTTACTTAAGTGTTTATTTGTTTTAATAGATCTACCTGAGTGTTCAACGGTTACCTGGACCTGGAGGTTACCTGGAGGTTATTCCGGGGATCAACGCCCCCGCGGCCCGGTCAATGACCAGGTCTCCCGATGGATCAGGGTCTGATCAACTAGGCTGTTACTGCTGGCCGCACGCAGTCCAACGTACGAGCCACAGCCCGGCTGATCCGGCACTGACTTTAGGTATCTGTCCAGCTGTCTCTTGAAGGCAGCCAGGGGTTTATTGGCAATTCCCTGAATGCTTGATGGGAGGCTGGTGAACAGTCTTGGGCCCCGGACACTTATGGTGTTTTCCCTTAGTGTACCAATGGCGCCCCTACTTTTAATTGGGGGCATTTTGCATCGCCTGCCCAGTCTTTTACTTTCGTAGGGAGTGATTTCTGTGTGCAGATTTGGGACCATTCCTTCCAGGATTTTCCAAGCTTAGATTATGATATATCTCTCCCTCCTGCGTTCCAACGAGTACAAGTCAAGTGCTTCCAAGCGTTCCCAGTAGTTAAGGTGCTTGACAGAACTTATACGTGCAGTAAAGGATCTCTGTACACTCTCTAGATCTGCGATTTCACCTGCTTTGAATGGAGATGTTAATGTACAGCAGTATTCCAGCCTAGAGAGAACAAGTGATTTGAAAAGGATCATCATTGGCTTGGCATCTCTCGTTTGGAACGTTCTCATTATCCATCCTATCATTTTCTTTGCACGTGCGATCGTGGCACTGTTGTGATCCTTGAAAGTGAGATCCTCAGACATTACTACTCCCAGGTCCCTTACATTATTTTTCCGCTCTATTGTATGGCCAGAGTCTGTAGTATACTCTGTTCTAGTTATTATCTCCTCCAGTTTTCCAAAACGGAGTAGTTGGAATTTGTCCTCATTGAACATCATATTGTTTACCGTTGCCCACTGGAAAACTTTGTTTATATCTTCTTGGAGGTTTACCGCATCCTCAGCAGATGACAGCCTCATGCAGATCCTGGCATCATCCGCAAAGGATGATACAGTGCTGTGATGTATATCTCTGTCTATGTCTGATATGAGGATAAGGAATAAAATAGGGGCGAGTACTGTGCCTTGTGGAACAGAGCTCTTCACTATGGCAGCCTCCTATTTAACACTGTTGACCACTACTCTTTGTGTTCGATTTGTTAGGAAGTTGAAGATCAATCTCCCCACTTTCCCAGTTATTCCTTTAGCGCGTATTTTATGGGCTATTACGCCATGATCGCATTTGTCAAATGCTTTTGCAAAGTCTGTGTATATTACATCTGCATTATGATTTTCTTCCAGTGCATCCAAGGCCATATCATAGTGATCCAGTAGTTGTGAGAGGCAGGAGCGACCTGCCCTGAACCCATGTTGTCCTGGATTGTGCAGAATTTGGGAATCCAGGTGATTTGCAATCCTGCTTCTTAGCACTTTTTCAAAGATTTTTATGATGTGGGACGTCAGAGCTATTGGTCTATAGTTCTTAGCTAATGCTTTGCTGCCACCTTTATGGAGTGGGGCTATATCCGTTGTTTTTAAGTGACTGTGGAATTTCACCCATGTCCAAGCTCCTCCTCCATAGTGTACTTAGGTTAGGTAAGATTTATCAGGAAACAGGGCAAGTGTTTCCTGACGCTTATCTTAGTTATATGATGACCCGCTGCTGGAGCGCTGGTCATCTGACAGAAGCCTTCCGATGGCTTACCCCTCCACCCCTTTAAAAAATTATAGAATTAGATTCATAACTGTTGAAAGACGCAGAGCTTCAGGTGACGGGAAGTGCTACCAGTATACACAGCATTATACCAATGATAATTATATAAGTAGAAAACAGAGGACTATAATTCAACAGGTATAATATTTTAGAACTTAAAGAGACGTTGTAGAGTGTATTTAGGCTTAAATATAACTCTCTAACCTGGGAATTATAGTAACAACTTAGATTATTTTTCTTTAAAGAAAGGCTATGCTGTCTCAGACAATATTTATTAAAAGTTATTTTTTACGTCTGTACGAAGAGTGACGCGGATAATGATACAAACCATCATGGGGTACACGATCGACGGAAGTTTGGGAAGCACTGGGATAGCAGAAGGCTCTCTCCCCACCCTTCACTTCCTCCGGCAAACTTACCTCCTGTAAAAAAATGTGTAAAATGTTTGCATGATATATATAAAAATGTGCAGGGGAAAATTATTTGATTAAAATAAAAAATAGAAAAGTTGGAAAGCGAACGATAAAAAAAAATGGAAATAGAGAATGAGAGCGAGAAGGGGATAACAGAGGGAGAGAGAACATAACGAGAAGCATCAGGCATTACAGCCGCAGGAAAGAAGAGAAAGTGAGGGAAAGTAAACTTTCCTCACCATCCAACTGCAGTTTATTCCTTTTTATTTTGTTCTTCAAAGGGAAACCCAATGAAGTTGAGAATAAAAATAATACAATGATACAATGTTGAGAGAGAGAGAGAGACAGAGAGAGAGAGAGACAGAGACAGAGACAGAGACAGAGACAGACAGTGAGAGAGAGAAAGAGAGAGAGAGAGTAGCATAGGCCAGTGAGAACAATCGCTGTTTCCAAGCAATTATAATTTAATGATAAACGCCTATAATTGATTATCACTCATATTACCACTGTAATTAAAATGGCTGAGTCCATACACACCCAGCTGGTTCCTCCCCCCCACCCCCATGCTGCCAGTGTCAGGCACCCAGCTGGTTCCTCCCCCACCCCCATGCTGCCAGTGTCAGGCACCCAGCTGGTTCCTCCCCCCCACCCCCATGCTGCCAGTGTCAGGCACCCAGCTGGTTCCTCCCCCCACCCCCATGCTGCCAGAGTCAGGCAGCCAGCTGGTTCCTCCCCCCCACCCCCATGCTGCCAGTGTCAGGCAGCCAGCTGGTTCCGCCCCCCCACCCCCATGCTGCCAGTGTCAGGCAGCCAGCTGGTTCCTCCTCCCCACCCCCATGCTGCCAGTGTCAGGCACCCAGCTGGTTCCTCCCCCCCACCCCCATGCTGCCAGTGTCAGGCACCCAGCTGGTTCCTCCCCCCCACCCCCATGCTGCCAGTGTCAGGCAGCCAGCTGGTTCCTCCTCCCCACCCCCATGCTGCCAGTGTCAGGCACCCAGCTGGTTCCTCCCCCCCACCCCCATGCTGCCAGTGTCAGGCACCCAGCTGGTTCCTCCCCCCCACCCCCATGCTGCCAGAGTCAGGCAGCCAGCTGGTTCCTCCCCCCCTCCCCATGCTGCCAGTGTCAGGCAGCCAGCTGGTTCCTCCCCCCCACCCCCATGCTGCCAGTGTCAGGCAGCCAGCTGGTTCCTCCTCCCCACCCCCATGCTGCCAGTGTCAGGCAGCCAGCTGGTTCCTCCCCCACCCCCATGCTGCCAGTGTCAGGCACCCAGCTGGTTCCTCCCCCCCACCCCCATGCTGCCAGTGTCAGGCAGCCAGATGGTTCCTCCCCCCCGCCCCCATGCTGCCAGTGTCAGGCACCCAGCTGGTTCCTCCCCCCCATCCCCATGCTGCCAGTGTCAGGCACCCAGCTGGTTCCTCCCCCCCACCCCCATCCGGCCAGTGTCAGGCACCCAGCTGGTTCCTCCCCCCCACCCCCATGCTGCCAGTGTCAGGCACCCAGCTGGTTCCTCCCCCCACCCCCATGCTGCCAGTGTCAGGCACCCAGCTGTTTCCTCCCCCACCCCCATGCTGCCAGTGTCAGGCACCCAGCTGTTTCCTCCCCCCCACCCCCATGCTGCCAGTGTCAGGCACCCAGCTGGTTGCGCCCCCCCACCCCCATGCTGCCAGTGTCAGGCACCCAGCTGGTTCCTCCCTCCACCCCCATGCTGCCAGTGTCAGGCACCCAGCTGGTTCCTCCCCCCCACCCCCATGCTGCCAGTGTCAGGCAGCCAGCTGGTTCCTCCCCCCCCACCCCCATGCTGCCAGTGTCAGGCACCCAGCTGGTTCCTCCCCCCCACCCCCATTCTGCCAGTGTCAGGCAGCCTGGTGGTTCCTCCCCCCATCCCCATGCTGCCAGTGTCAGGCACCCAGCTGGTTCCTCCCCCCACCCCCATGCTGCCAGTGTCAGGCACCCAGCTGTTTCCTCCCCCCACCCCCATGCTGCCAGTGTCAGGCACCCAGCTGTTTCCTCCCCCCCACCCCCATGCTGCCAGTGTCAGGCACCCAGCTGGTTCCTCCCCCCCACCCCCATGCTGCCAGTGTCAGGCACCCAGCTGGTTCCTCCCCCCCACCCCCATGCTGCCAGTGTCAGGCACCCAGCTGGTTCCTCCCCCCACCCCCATGCTGCCAGTGTCAGGCAGCCAGCTGGTTCCTCCCCCCCCCACCCCCATGCTGCCAGTGTCAGGCACCCAGCTGGTTCCTCCCCCCCACCCCCATGCTGCCAGTGTCAGGCACACAGCTGGTTCCTCCCCCCACCCCCATGCTGCCAGTGTCAGGCACCCAGCTGGTTCCTCCCCCCCATCCCCATGCTGCCAGTGTCAGGCACCCAGCTGGTTCCTCCCCCCCACCCCCATGCTGCCAGTGTCAAGCACCCCGCTGGTTCCTCCCCCCACCCCATGCTGCCACTG
The DNA here is from genome assembly GCF_038502225.1 of Cherax quadricarinatus. Lineage (NCBI taxonomy): Eukaryota > Metazoa > Arthropoda > Malacostraca > Decapoda > Parastacidae > Cherax > Cherax quadricarinatus. The sequence goes on from NC_091327.1 coordinate 29,223,076, forward strand.
TCAGGCACCCAGCTGGTTCTTCCCCCCACCCCCATGCTGCCAGTGTCAGGCACCCACACTGCAGGCATCACCCCTACCACACACCCCACCACACACCCCACCACACACACACACACACTGCAAGCACCACCACAATCACACACCCAACCACACACACACACAATGCAAGCACCACCCGTTCCACACACCCCACCACACATACTGCAGGCACCACCCCTACCACACACCCCACCGCACACTGCAGATACCACCCCAACCACACACCCCACCACACACACTGCAGGCACCATCCCTATACCACACACCCCGCCACACACTGCAGGCACCACCCCTACCACACACCCCACCACACACACACACACACACACACACACTGCAAGCACCACCACAACCACACACCCAACCACACACCCAACCACACACCCCACCACACACACACACACACAATGCAAGCACCACCCGTACCACACACCCCATCAAACATACTGCAGGCACCACCCCTACCACACACCCCACCACACACACACTGCAAGCACCACCCCTACCACACATCTCACCACACACACTGCAGGCACCACCCCTACCACACATCCCACCACACACACATTGCAAGCACCACCCCTACCACACATCCCACCACACACACATTGCAAGCACCACCCCTACCACACATCTCACCACACACACTGCAGGCACCACCCCTACCACACATCCCACCACGCACACATTGCAAGCACCACCCCTACCACACACACATTGCAAGCACCACCCCTACCACACATCCCACCACACACACATTGCAAGCACCACCCCTACCACACATCCCACCACACACACATTGCAAGCACCACCCCTACCACACATCCCACCACGCACACATTGCAAGCACCACCCCTACCACACATCCCACCACACACACTGCAGGCACAACCCCTACCACACACCCACTACCCACACTGCAGGCACAGCGCCCACCACGCACTCCATCACCCCCACCACTACCACCCATCATTACCACCACCAGCACTAGTTGAATAGTTGTTAGATAAGACACATATGCAACAGTTAGGTATCTTTATTTCGAAACGTTTCGCCTACACAGTAGGCTTCTTCAGTCGAGTACAGAAAAGTTGATAGAAGCAGAAGATACTTGAAGACGATGTAATCAGTCCATCACCCTTAAAGTTTTGAGGTGGTCAGTCCCTCAGTCTGGATAAGAGCATTGTTCCGTTGTCTGAAACAATATGAAGTTGAAGTGACAGAATGGGTTTGAGAGGGACCTGCCCTCCCAAAGCAACCTACGTCTCACCTCCTGGCACTATATAAGGCCCCATTCTGTCACTCCAACTTCATATTGTTTCAGACAACGGAACAATGCTCTTCTCCAGACTGAGGGACTGACCACCTCAAAACTTTAAGGGTGATGGACTGATTACATCGTCTTCAAGTATCTTCTGCTTCTATCAACTTTTCTGTACTCGACTGAAGAAGCCTACTGTGTAGGCGAAACGTTTCGAAATAAAGATACCTAACTGTTGCATATGTGTCTTACCTAACAATCTGTCGGTATTTTATACCATTTCAAAGTTGAATAGTTGATGAGATGAAAGCTTAGGACTCCACGAGGGTCATTAAGGCTGCACTTGTTCACTGCCTGTCAAAAATATTATAATTCCCTAAATATACACAAATAACCCGCACATTAGAGAGAGAAGCTTATGACGACGTTTCGGTCCGACTTGGGCAATTGACTAGTCACACAGTGTGACTAATTAATGGTTCGAATCTGACCGAAAAGTAGTCACAAATTCAACTGTTCAACTGCTTCCCAGCATACATAAAGGGGATTGCCAATAGACCCCTGGCTGTCTTTAAGAAGGCACTGGACAGTCACCTAAAGTCAGTACCTAACCAACCTGGCTGTGGTTCGCACGTCAGCTTGCGTGCGGCCAGCAGTAACAGCCTGGTTGATCAGACCCTGATCCACCATGAGGCCTGGTCTCAGACCGAACCGCGGGGGCGTTGACCCCCGAAACCCTCCCCAGGTAAATACATCCTGTGATAGTATTGGTGTGATCACCGATATAAAAACATCCAAAAATCCTACACTGAATCATCTGAAGCTTAATTCCAACCTGCTTGGAGCTACGAGGTTTTAAATTAAATATTGTTATATAAACAATTTAGAAAACGGACAGGTAGTCGAGGGAGACACTTAAGATAAGATAAGATAAGATAAGATTTTGTTCGGATTTTTAACCCCGGAGGGTTAGCCACCCAGGATAACCCAAGAAAGTCAGTGCGTCATCGAGGACTGTCTAACTTATTTCCATTGGGGTCCTTAATCTTGTCCCCCAGGATGCGACCCACACCAGTCGACTAACACCCAGGTACCTATTTGCTGCTAGGTGAACAGGACAATAGGTGTAAGGAAACGTGTCGGAATTTCCACCCGCCGGGAATCGAACCCGGGCCCTCCGTGTGTGAAGCGGGAGATTTAGCCACCAGGCCACCGGGCCACAGGACTCGCTTGTCTTGGGCTCAAACCCGGTTCGTTCCTTGATGAAACGCTCATGCAACACGTGAGTATCTTTACTGTTGCAACGTTTCACTCGCCAGTGGCTTTATCAATCCGACGCTGAGAAAAACGGTGGAATATGTGAATGGGGGAGTTAGAGGTAATCAGTCCCTCAGCCTACAGACTGATGGCTGGACTACCTCACATCTTCACCGGCTTCCTCTGTACTGGAGTAATAGAGTCACTGGTTGGTTAAACATTTCCACAGTGACGATATTCAAGTATTATACGAGTCTCCCATTCGTCTCTTTAGTTCGAAGGTCATCCAAACGTCACCCCTAAGTCGAGCTTGAAGGTATTCAAAAGGGGATTTCATTTAAGGGCAAATTTCATCCAAGGTGTAGAGAAGGCTGTTCACCTAGTGATTCCCTCATCACACCAGCAGGTAATTTCAACCAATCAGTGGCCGCCCTTGCAGCGAGAGCACTAACGACTGTGTGGCAATCCGCTCTGCTTGGCCAGGTTGTTAGCTTAAAAGTAAGTGAATGGAGCTCAGTGAGAGAGAGAGAGAGAGAGAGAGAGAGAGAGAGAGAGAGAGAGAGAGAGAGAGAGAGAGAGAGAGAGAGAGAATGCACTACTTTATTGAACTGTCTGCTGTACATCTCTTCTACGACTTCTGAACAGGTTAGAGAACTGTACAAGGCACTTTATCTCTCGTCTGGACTTAACCTGGATTGTTCTACCACTTCAGCAGATCCGTCCATACCGGAAAGAGATAGGTGGCTGTTGCATGGGCCGAGGATGTACGTATTTACTTAACGAACGAAAGACAAATCACAATCCTCTAGTTATCATTGCCAGCTGTAAACACAGTAATGAAAGAAATCTGGTGGTGGTATACAACACCAGATGGTCTGGTGAAAGTAAGGGTGTTCTGAGGCATTCTGACTTGTCAGGGGAAGTAGAGACGATTGGATTACTTTGCCTAGGTAATTGTTCCACCCAGCCAGACTCTCTCAGGTTGTCAGTTCGTGTGTATCTCATTGTGAACTCTAATCGTCTGTGATAGTTTGTCTTCAGTGTTCTTTAGTAAGATGACTTGTGATGAGAATCCTGTACATTTTGTAAATCTTTTTACTTAGTTATTTGCTGAAGCAATAAGATATATAAATAATTCAAATTATTACTGGTCCTAGCTTCTTTCCTTGTTGAGTAATAATAGTGACTGTCACTGGCCGTTGTGCATAGCATATCCTGATATTGCAAGCAAGCAACAGAAGCACCAGAGTTCGTGCTTTCCTGACATAAAGTACAAGGACAACGTTATCAGGGTTCCACACTTGGCTCCACTTTACAACTATGAAAAGACAGGTTATGTACCCCAAGAAGTTTAGTTAAGTTTAACATTTTTATTATGCACCCCATACCCATCCTGTGGGCGGTGGGTGGCATACCCACTTTGGTTATATCCTCAAAAACATCACTTCTTCAGCGATTACTCATTCCCTGAAAGACTCGACTCCGGGACATTGTCACATAACACAGGAACATTAGTGAAATGAAGTCTCTAAACCAAATGAAATTTCTGACCCACAGCCGATTCCACCTTCATTCTTTTTCGTATTTATTACCTAATAATGAAGATGTAATATAGGTAATGCTTGGGAAACCTTGAAATAAGCGCAGGTAAATAAAAGCTCTTAGCTTGTAAATATAGGTAGGAACTCTTAGTCTAACACTAAGGTAAAAAATTGGAGACAGTAAAAGCAGTAGATGAGGTAGCCGTAGCAACAATTCCGAAAGTAGCAGCGGTAACACTAGAAGTAGTAGCAACAGGAATAGTAACAGTGGGAGTAACAGCAATAGCAGCAGAAGTAGTAACAGAAGTAGCAGTGGTAGTAGTAACAGCAGTAGCAGCAGTAGTAGTAACAGCAGTAACAGCAGTGGTAATAACAGTAGTAGCAGCAGTGGTAACAGCAGTAGCAGTAGTAGTAGTAACAGCAGTAGCAGCAGTGGTAATAACAGCAGTGGTAGTAGTAGTAGTAACAGTAGTAGCAGCAGTGGTAATAACAGCAGTAGCAGCAGTGGTAATAACAGCAGTAGCAGCAGTGGTAATAACAGCAGTGGTAATAACAGTAGCTTCTGAGAAAACACAAATGCTGATGGTCTCTATGCAGCATGATGCTAATGCCGGATCAGCGGAATGAGTAAATTAAAGAGTATTGGAACTCGGGAACGAGGCACATATGGTAGGGGTAAAATCTGACTCCAAAATGTCCATGAAGAAGCACGGGGTAAACATTGTTAGCAAGGCGGCCAAGAAATTGTCAGCATTAAGGCGTATCTCATACTTATTTGACAGCATAGTTTGCAAAATACTTTTACAAGTGCTCTCACACCTTAAGTAAGCACCACTTTTTTTGGACTGCCTCCATCACCCTCCGCTCCGTCTCAGGTACGACTTCTGGACAGAATAGGGAACTTTGCAATGACCATAAAAACGCAAGAAAGAGGAAGCACTGCAGCAGGCCTACTGGCCAATACGAAGCAGGTCTCAGTCGCTTACCGGCTTATGCCACTGACCCAACCTAATTTGGTCCAGGTCACATCCTCTTAAGGAAGGAGCACGGCAGGTCCAACTCACACCCACTCGGTACTCGGGAGTTTGTTCCACTCATCCACAACTCTATTACCAAACCAGTGCTTTCCTATATCCTTCCTGAATCTGAATTTTTCCAACTTGAAACCATTGCTGCGAGTCTAGTCTTGGTTAGATATTTTTAGCACGCTATTTGCATCCCCTTTATTTATTCCTGTTTTCCATATATGCACCTCAATCTTATCATCCACAATTCTACGCCTTTCTAGAGAGTGCAGGTTCAGGGCCCTCAGTCTATCCTCATAGGGAAGATTTCTGATACATGGGATCAACTTTGTCATCCTCCTTTGTGCGTTTTCCAGAGCATTTATATCCATTCTGTAATACCGTGACCAGAACTGTGCTGCATATTCTAAATGAGGCCTAACCAAAGATATATAGAGTTGATGAACAACCTGAGGATTTCTGTTATTTATGCTTGTTGATATGAAGCCAAGGATTCTGTTCGCTTTATTGCGAGCACTTATGCACTGTTGTCTTGGTTTCAGATTACTGCTAACCAGAACTCCCAAATCCTTTTCGCAATCAATATTAAGATCTACAATATTTAGTTTATATGTAGCATGGTTATTTTCCTGTCCAACATTTAGAACTTTGCATTTGTCTATAATAAACTGCATCTGCCGCTTCTCTGACCACTGCATCAGTTTATTCAAATCTTCTTGGAGTGCTCTAATGTCCTCATTAGAATGAATTGGACGGCCTACTTTGGTGTCATCAGCAAATTTGCTTATGTCGCTATTTATTCCCTCATCTATGTCGTTTATGCAGATTGTGAATAACAACGAGCCCAACACTGACCCTTGTGAAACACCGCTTGTGACGTGTCCCCACTCTGGTTTCTCCCCATTTATGCAAACTCTCTGCTGCCTATTTGTGTCAACCATGCCTCTACCCATGTAGACAGCCTGTACTGTCAGAGCACACAGCCTAGCCGTCTGCTCTGACTAGTTCATATTTCGCGGCATTCAGTGCTGCCCTCTGTAGGCCTACCTAGGTCGGTGGGAAGCACAGACCACCCTCTCTCACTCCTCGACCGACCGACGTGATAGTCACAGGTGCTCCCCCTCCACGGACTGGCTTGCGGTCACTCCCTCACACTGCCCGTTGTGTACTCACTCCTACCCAATTAAAGCCAATCTAGTCCACGGCCGTATCATTGCTACCTACGCTACCTTCATCGGCACTAAACCGCTGTTCAGCAGTAAGAACAGCAATAACAGTGGTGACAGCGGTGGGACCATCGGTCGACGCCAGTCAACATCATCCGTCGTCATCCAACGCATCTGCTGACTCTTCCAACACCCGGCCAGTGCAGGAAGATGATCTAGCTTTGACAGACTATCCTGAAGAGGTCCCAAAACTTCTCCAGGTTCTCAATCGTGCACGTTCTGCAGTTGCACTAGATGGTGAGTCGATGGGTTTGACCCCACTGATCTCTCACCGTATTCCACTTGACAAAGGTACTAAACCCATTTATGTACCTGCGTATCGCCTGCCACATGCGCAAAGAGTCTTCGCCGAAGAACTCATTACACGGATGCTCCGTGATGGAGTTATTGAGGAGTCCACTTCCCCGTGGAATGCTCCCCTTATTCTGGTTCCCAAGAAAGACGGAACCTGGCGCCCTGTTATCGATTACAGGAAACTGAATGCATGTACCATCCCAGACCGTTTTCCATTGCCAGTTCTGAACGACCTGTTGCAGAACATCGGCGATAATAAGGTCTTTTCAACTCTTGATCTTCTTCAAGGGTTCTGGCAGATCCCCCTCGATGATGAGAGCAGAGAGTTGACAGCTTTCTCTACGCCAACTGGTCATTACCAGTTCAGGAGGATGCCCTTCGGCTTGCGCGGAAGCCCAATCACGTTTAGTCGTTTGATGACGACAATTTTCCGTACCCTCCTAGGTGGCATGCTCATGGTCTACCTGGATGATCTCATAGTCATGTCGCAAGATGTCCCATCACATCTTGAGAAACTTGACAGGGTATTGGACAGGCTAGCTCAGGCAAATCTTAAGGTAAAGCTCTCCAAATGTCATTTCCTCCGGAAAGAAATAAAATTTCTGGGTCACGTAGTAACTCAGAATGGCATAAAGACGGACGAGTCTAAAATCTCGGCCGTGCAGAAATTCCCCAGACCCATGACGGCGGATGCAGTCCGGTCCTTCATAGGCCTGGCGGGTTTCTACCGCACCTTTATCGCAGGTTTCTCCACCATTGCTGCACCCCTGACACGCTTACTCAAGAAGGATGCCCCTTTTGAGTGGACGTGTGATCAGGAACGAGCTTTTGTCATTCTTAAGAACAAGTTAACATCAGCCCCAACCCTTAGATTCCCTGATTTCACCAAGGCATTTACCTTGACGACTGATGCCAGCAAAGTTGGCATCGGTGCAGTCTTGTCACAGGAATCTAATGGGAAGCAACAGCCTATTGCCTATGCTAGCCGTGTTCTTACTAAAGCGGAAGTCAATTATTCAGTGACAGAGCTAGAAGCTTTAGCCATTGTATGGGCCCTGAGTCATTTTCGGGATATCATCTATCATTATCCTATCAAGATTTATACAGATCATTTACCCTTATTGGCCCTTTTTGCGAATAAGAACCTCTCGGGAAAGCATGCTCGGTGGTCGCTCACGTTCAATGACTACAACCCTGAAATTTGCTATGTCCCAGGTAAGCAAAATGTTGTAGCTGATGCCCTGTCGAGACATATAGCATTCGTGAGTGTCGGCAATTCGTTCTCTGTTGAGGATCTCGAGAGAGCCCAACGACAGGACCCTGTGTGGTCTCCAGTCCTTCGTTTCCTGACCAAGGAGGACGTTGACTTACAGGTCAAGTCTCCCGTTCCACTGAAGGATTTGGTGGTCAACCAAGGAGTACTGTGCCGTGTTGCACAGCTGGTGGACCCCGGCAGAACCGTATACCAACTGGTGATACCAGAGTCCATGATACCAGCTACTCTTAGGTTGATCCACAATGTCCGAGGTGTAGCGCACCCCGGGAAGGACCGCAGTATCAAACAGGCACGAATGAAATATTTCTGGCCTAAGATGGCAGCGGACATTGCCAAGCATGTACACCAGTGTGTTGTTTGCCTACAGCACAAGGGTACCATTACAGGTCCTAACCCCATTCTAAAGTATCCCATTACAAAGGAGCCCTGGGAGAGAACTTCTGTCGACCTGTTGACGAACTTCTCGACCTCGGAGAAGGGAAATAAGCACCTGCTTGTAATGGTAGATAACTTGACGCGGTACAGTGAATTAGTACCCATTCCTGATAAAACCGCCGAAACGGTCGCTAGTGCTTTCCGTGAGCATGTTGTTCTTCGTCATACTTGCCCACGTGTCCTTCTGTCAGACAATGGGTCTGAGTTTATAAATGGCATAATGCAGGATCTTTGCTCCAGATTCAACATTCATCAAGCGCCAGTAGCTCCACGCCACCCTGCGAGTAATGGTCTTGCTGAACGTACAAATCGCAAAGTCCTGGAGGTGCTCAGAGTAACCGTTAACCCAAGTTGTACTACATGGGATGAGGCTATCCCAGATGTTCAGTGTACATTAAATTCCTCCCTCAACAGCTCGATCGGTGAGACACCTCATTTTGCTTTGTATGGCTATGACAAGCGCTTACCATATGAAATTCTGTTTACTCCACCTAGACCTACTTACGATACTGATAACCCCAGTGTAGTAAAGATGAGGACAACGCAGCTCGTCTTCCAGCGGGTACGAGAGAACCTTATGAAAGCTACTGATAGGTTCATGTCTGAGCGCAATGCCCGCGCCAAGGAAAGCAAAGTGGAACCAGGTTGCAAAGTTATGTTGCTCAACCCAGTGCAGACCCCAGGTATGCACAAACTTGTCCCAAAGTTTGTGGGTCCTTACCGTGTCCTACGACAACTCCGTGGCAATAAGTTCGAGGTGAAGGAGATTGCTACGGGAACTATCAAGGAAGCCCACCTTGATCACATGAAGTATGTGGACCATATGCAGGCCGAAGCAGAGCTGGAGGTGCGTGCGTTGCAACGCCACGATCAGACTAATGTTAGGGACAAACCGTCTATCCCTTCTCCCACTACTACTGGTATGGAAGACGGCCCAGTAAGGCTCCATACTTATGGCCTGCGACCCAGGACAACAGTACATTTCTGTGACATTGACGTACCTACTGACTTGTCTGACTCCTACGCTAGTTATGCTAATTGTTTGCTTGCAGAAATGGGTATAAATGCACACACATTGTATAGCTAGTCGATAATAGAGTCAGGGTGGACAACATCATGTAATTATGTAAATACTTTTAGAAGGGTACCCAGAGTGTAATGAATTCCATGGATATAGTATTATTGTATGTATGTGCACCAGTGTTTTATAACTAAAGGAAAAAAAGCCTGTATTACGGTCAGGGCAGTGCTGCCCTCTGAGTTACATGTCACACCTTAGGAAATGCTACTGTCAGTCATTGTTTGCAGATGTGAGCGTGCAACAACGTTAGTAGACGAGTGGTCAACTGATGTTCAGCCCTGCGGACAACCTGTATATAGAAGATTTTAGTTCCAGTGCTGACGTCTCCAGGTTCTCTACTCGATGAAACAGCGTGGGCAAACCAGTTTTCTCTTCCCCTGGATGGGAGAGTTTTTTTTTTTGCCTGTCGCATTTTTTTTTGTCCATTTTTTATTTACTAGTGAGCGAAAGCCAGTCCCTCTCTGGGGTAGCTAGTGTAATTCCTTTATACCTATGGGCCCACCAGTATTGTCGCGTCGGGACGACGCGAGGTGCGTGGCCGAGCAAATGTAGACAGCCTGTACTGTCAGAGCACACAGCCTAGCCGTCTGCTCTGACTAGTTCATATTTCGCGGCATTCAGTGCTGCCCTCTGTAGGCCTACCTAGGTCGGTGGGAAGCACAGACCACCCTCTCTCACTCCTCGACCGACCGACGTGATAGTCACAGGTGCTCCCCCTCCACGGACTGGCTTGCGGTCACTCCCTCACACTGCCCGTTGTGTACTCACTCCTACCCAATTAAAGCCAATCTAGTCCACGGCCGTATCATTGCTACCTACGCTACCTTCATCGGCACTAAACCGCTGTTCAGCAGTAAGAACAGCAATAACACCCAGGAAAATATTCCTCCTATCCCGTGTGCCTTAAATTTCCTCAATAACCTCTGATGTGGAACTCTATCGAAAGCCTTACTGAAGTCCATATACACAATATCATATTCAATACTTATGATCTACGTCCTCAAATACCTCAGTGAAAAAAGTTAGTAAATTCGTAAGGTAGGAACGCCCCTTTGTAAAACCGTGTTGAGATTCATTAATCAATTTATGCCTTTCAAGATGACTACGAATTGCCTCGGTATTTATTGATTCCATAAATTTCCCCACTATGAAGGTAAGGTTTATAGTTCGACGCTAGGGACCTGTCACCTACTTTGTAAATAGGTATTACCTTTGCCATTTTCCACTTGTCTGACACTATGGAAATAAGTCACTCTGACTCTTTTTCGTTATCCTAGGTTTTCTACACATATGCTGCTATGCATGATCATCTGTGTAGCTGTATTTGTGTATATCTGAATAAGCTTACTTGTCTCTCATCTGGACCATGCCTGGATGCGTCATTTCAGCAGAGCCTTCAGCACCGGAGAGATGTGTGTAGCCTTACTGTTAGGCACAAGGCCAATATTGGCAAGGCACCACACTTGGCTCCACTTCATGGACAGAGAGAGAGAAGAGAGCTTCTTTACCACAAGACGGGCAGCAAACAGGAACTAAACTTTGACTGTACTCTTCATTTAAGATTATTATTCATTCCTAGATTGACTCGAGTCTGGAACATGCTCGTATACCTAGAGTATATCTCGAGAGGGTTTCGGCCCTGTCTGTGACCAGGCCTCATGGTGGATCAGGGCCTGATTAGCGGTCTGCTTGCGGCCTGTTGGCCGCACGCAGACCGACGTACGAACCACAGCTCGCCTGGTCAAGTACTGACTTTAGGTGCCTGTCCAAAGCCTTCTTGAAGACAGCCAGGAGTCTATTGGTAATCCCCCTTATGTATGATGGGAGGCAGGTGAACAGTCTTGAGCCCCTGACACTTACTGTGTTGTCTCTTATCGTGCTAGTGCCCCCCCCCCTTCTTTTCATTGGGGGGATGTTGCATCGTCTGCCAAGTCTTTTGCTTTTATAGGGAATGATTTTCGTGTGCAGATTTGGTACTAATCCCTCTAGGATTTTCCAGGTGTGTATAATCATGTATCTCTCCCTCCTGCATTCCAGAGAGTACAGGTCGAGGAACTTCAAGCACTCCCAGTAATTGTGGTGTTTTATCGCACTTGTGTGCGCCATGAAGGTTTTCTGTACATTTTCTAGGTCAGCAATTTCACCTGCCTTGAAATTGCTGACCTAAATAACACTGATAAAATAAAGTCAATTGACCAAATTAAATATTTGATCCACGACTGGTTCCAACTTCATCCTGTTTCATATTTACGTTTCATAAAAGCAAATGTTGAACCCTAGAAAATTCTTTGATATGAACTGTGGTAGGAAACAGCTGACCACATCATGAGGAGGCAGTCTATCAGCATCCTGTCGGCCAACATTAGAGGTTTCATTACTAATGTTGGAGAGCTCACACATAGTTTTGTGAACACTCGACGTCCCGACATGATAGCTGTTGTTGAAACATTTTTCAACGACAGGACTCCAGAAAATTTTGCAAGAATTGCTGGCTACACCTCATGGATGAGAAGAGACAGGCAAGGGCAAGGTGTTGCTGTGTGCTTCTCTAAAAGTGTTCATGCCCAGCACATTGATGTTGCCACCCCTACACATCTTGAAATGATGTTCTTCAAGCTCTGTATAAACACTAGTACCTCTGTACTAGCATGTGCAATGTACATACCTCAGTGGCAACATGCAGACCATATCAACTTCCTAATGGAAAATACTGACTCCCATCTGCTACAACACAACTGTCAACATATCATAATTGTTGGTGACCTCAACCAACACCTTATACAGAGGGACTTTGATGACCTTCTTACAGTATTTGACATGAGAAACTTTGTTGATTTCCCTACTCACATCTCTGACTCCTCCCTTGACCCAGTAGTGAGTGATCTGGCAGAAGGCGTAGTCACTTGTCAACCCCTCGGCTACGTTGGATCGTCTGACCACAAGGCTGTTTTTACGACACTTAAGATCCCAACAGAACGAGGTGAGGAGTCCACACGCACAACCTGGTATGGGAAAGAGGTAATTGGCCAGCCCTTTGCTCTGAGCTCGCCACCACCGATTGGAATGCTCTTCTCCAAGGGGATGTTGACAACCAAGTGAAAGCCTTCACTGGACACATCCTTAATCTAACAAGAACACATTCCTCACCGGCAATATGTGACGAAGCCTACAGATCAGCCTTGGTTTGGCTTTCGTTGTAGAGAGGCTGCTACTGCTAAGTACGAAGCATGGCGAAGGTATAAGAGACCTACCACCTATAACAGGAACTTGCACAGGCAAGCCTGTAGGCATATGGGTGGCGTTCAAAAGTGGGCCATTGCTAAATGGGAGGTGGACACTAAAAGAAAGCTAGCATCAGGTAGGGTAGACTCCAAAACCTTGTGGTCCCTGGTCAAGGACAGACAAGGTTATCTGCCTGATGAACTCATTCCACCTCTAAATCGACAGGATGGGACCATCTCTACTAGTAGTCAAGAGAAGGCGGACCTCTTTGCTGAACACTTTGCTACCAAAATGCAAGTTCCTGATCCAGCAAGGGACCTTCCTTGGCTAGCTGCAAGAACTGTGTCAAAACTGTCAGTGGTGACAATAAGGCAGGAGGAGGTGCATTTCCTTTTTAAATCGCTTGACCAAGAAAAGGCTGTGGGCCCAGACAAGTTGAGCCCAAAATTGCTGAGAAGATGTGCAGACCAGCAAGCAGCACCTCTAACTCGCATCTTTCAGCACTGCCTAGTACAGTGTAAATGCCCCTCTCTATGAAAGAAGAGCAGAGCAAAAATCAGCAACTTCAGACCAGTGTCATTCCTGGCACTCACTGGTAAAATCCTTGAGATAATAATCTCAAGACAAATGACAGAGTTTTTTGACTTCCACTCACTACTTTGTGATCGTCAATATGGCTTCAGGAAAGGTTACTCTGCTGCTGATCTGTTGTTAAACCTCTCCACTAAGTGGCACCAGTCACTGGATGAATCCAAAGTCAGCTGTGTGGTAGCACTGGACATTGCTTGTGCTTTCGACCGGGTGTGGCACCAGGGCCTCTTAGCAAAACTTCAAGCACTGGGAATTGCAGGCTCTACGCTATGTCTCCTCAGTGATTACCTTCATAGTAGATCTCTAAGTGTAGTTCTCAATGGAACGGAATCAGCAAGACATCCTATTGGGGCAAGTGTTCCACAAGGAAGCGTGCTGGGACCATTGTTATGGAATGTCTACTTTAACGACCTTCTTCATCTCATCCCAGAATCACATGTATATGCAGACGACTGTACACTGATATTCACTTATCCAAGAGAAGAAATGCCAGTTGCTCTAAGCTACATCAATCACCAGCTAAGAGCTATATCAGCTTGGGGAAATAGATGGCAAGTAACATTTGCACCTGAGAAAACGCAAATGATGATCGTCTCTAGGCACCATGATGGTAATGCTGGTGCAGTGGTAAAGATGAATGGGAGGGTGTTGGCACCTGGAGAAGAAGTTGATATCCTTAGGGTGAAATTTGACTCCAAAACTAACCATGAAGAACCATGTTGAAAATCTTGCAAACAAGGCAGCCAGGAAGCTTACAGCACTTCGCCGTATCTCGCATCTGCTTGACAGTAGGGGTTGCAAGATTAAGTACGAGGCACAAGTACACTTACACCTTGAGTATGCTCCACTTTCTTGGTTTGCCTGCCCCCCCCCTTCCCCTCTCATCTGCGACTGCTTGACAGAGTAGAGAACAGAGCAAGACGTCTCATCTCTCGCCTGGACCCATCCTGGATAGATCTGTCTTTTCAGCAGAGCCTTCAACACAGGAGGGATGTGGGTGGCCTTACTGTTATGTACAAGGCCAATATTGTCGAAGTACCACACTTGGATCCACTTCGAGGACAGCGTGAAACAAGCTTTTATGCCACAAGACGGGCAGAAAGCAGCAACTTCACTCTGGCTGTACCCTTCTCCAGAACATCACTCCATCTGAGATCATATATACCCAAGATGACTCGAGTATGGAACAAATTCGTACAGCATAATGATGTCAACGAGATAAAGTCAGTTGATCAAATGAAAACGCTGGCCCACAGATGGCTCCAACTTCATCCTGTTCCCTACTTGTATGTCTCATAACAATAAAAATGCTTTCAAATGAGCTGATGTAGGTAACAGCTCTTAGCTTGCCAATAAAGTTAGGAATCCTTAACCTGTAAATAGCTTGTCAATAAAGCTAGGGATTCTTAACCTTGTCAAACCCTGTGTAAAAAAAAAAATCTTAGCTTGGATATAGAGATGAGAACTCTTAACCAAACCGTGTAAAAACTTTGCAATAGAGAGAGAGAGAAAGATGTACATAACTCTTAGATTGTAAATAAAGTTAGGAATTCTACACCATACCTTGTAAAACCCTTTGTAGAGAGAGAGAGAGAGAGAGAGAGAGAGAGGTGAAGGAAGCAAGAATAGAACCAGATTAGAGCAAGGAAAAAACTGGAATTTTTAACAAAGATTCGCCAAAATGGCTGTGTTGGCGGATTGGCAGGAAAGCAAGACGCCAGATCGGCGAGTTTGAGGGCAGGGCGTGGCGAGAATTAGCCTTGTTATAGCCTCCCTGGAGGGCACCCCCTTACCCATTCCATCACCCCTTACCCCTTCCCCCTTCCTCAGCCCCTTCGTCACACTCCGGCCTGGAACCAGGTCTCCCTTTGTTCTCCTCCTTCACTCCTTCTGACACTTTTCTTTATATTATCCCATTAGTTATTTGCCCCTTCAGATGAATAGTCGTATTTTGTCATATTTTTTTCCGATGTCGCTTTTGTTTTATTAGTTTGTTTACTTCCATTATTGTGCTTTACCAGTGTATTTGCTACCGCTGTTGTTTGTTTGCCATTGTGTTTGCTACTCTTGTTGTTTGTTTTACCAGTGTGTTTCTTGCTGCTGTTAATATGTTTGGGATCACAACTTCTCATGAATCGCCAAGCCCGTGTTGGGTCATTCAGCTTAAGAAGTATTTAAGGTTCGAGCCTCCGTCCTGGCTAGAGAAAACAGGATTTATTAAACTTTAAGTGAAAAAAAAGAGCATCATACAATCCAAGTGAAACATTAAGCAGCTATCAGCGAAATGAAAAAAAATGACAAAAAATTTATTCCATGCTAAATGCATAGTAAAATCCACTTCTAGTATTAACCTCTCGTTTATAAAGCTGGAACCTTAAATGTTGACAGCTAAGACTTAGGAGAAGTACCTAATATGTTGTAGACTATGGAAATCACTATTTGAATTTTTAACCCGGAGAGTCAAGCCAGTTAGTGTGGCTTATTTCCAGTGAGGTCTCCTGGTCCTTTTCACCGGCATGCGACTCAGTTTACCGGTACTTACTTCATATCTGTACAAGATATGCTCTCAGTAAAATATATATATATATATATATATATATATATATATATATATATATATATATATATATATATATATATATATATATATATATAACTTACTTCATGCTATGCGAACAGAGAAAAGTGTAAGAAAACAAGTCCAAAGTTTCCAACCACTCCAGATTCTTATGTTATTTTGTAACACTAGAATATCATTTTAAGAAATTTTTTGCTCGCGGGGAGTTTTTATCAATCAAAGAGAGAGCATGAGAGATGTACAGTATATATATTATTAAAGAAGTCAGATATGGGAGACATCAGATCATTGTATCAGGTCACCTGATCGCGGTGTTCTGATGGGGGGGTGGCACCAAGTTGGCCAGTACGTCTGATATGCTAAAAACAATAAGATTTCTGGGCAACTGTGTTGGAAACGGCTATCAAGGATGATTCTCAACGAGGCTAGTCTTTCCCCACTTTATCTGATGGCAATGTGATCTCTGATGAATTACACACGTGTGTTGTTCGTATCGTCTCTGCTGCAGTCGTACTCATGCTCCCTAAGGTGCTGCTCTAGGTTTCTTACTATCTATCTCATGTACACTCTACATAGTATGATGTAAAGTCCAGCACCAAAATCTGTGGACATCGTAGTGACCTTCCAAACCAGTTTTTTTAATGGTGATCGAAGCGCTAGTGGCTGCACTCATCTTACAAATGGCAAGTATGCTGGAAACGTTAGTGGTCACTACCCTACAAGGGAGGACAATGTACCTTTTGGTGGAAGTTATCCAAGGCTGCTGCAGTCATGATTCACTGTGTTCTCCTGTAATCACTAGTCAAATGGGATGGGAACCCGAGACGTATAAATACACTGTTGATGTATGAGCAATCCCGGCCAGTCCCCATGAAAGAAAGTCAGGCTTAAAGTCCCATAGGCTCTCAGACAAAATTCAACTGATGTTAGTAGGTTTACAGTACAATATAGTACCTTGAAAGCCAGAATGTCATCGGTTTTCCACAACAGAGCATCAAAGAAAGGGAGTTATTCATCATTTGCTGGTTCTAGTATGAATTTGACCGATAGTTTATAGAATGCAGTTGATTTTGGTGAGCAGGTTCTAAATATTAAATCTTCGAGGACAGATGACTGATATATCAATCTACGTACTGCGAACATTTCACTTTACTGGGAGTGATAGAGCTAAAACACTCAGCCTTAAAGTGTTCCATATGCAAGTTTGCTAATACAGCACTAATGGGTAAGATTAAGACCATTTCGAAACACTGCCTATAGCTTATATTACCGAATTAGAAGGTATATCTGACAGGAAGGAAACAACGAGTAATGGTCCGTGACGAGGTGTCGGAATGGGTGCATATGACGAGTGGGTTCCACAATGATCAGTCCTAGGACCGGTGCTGTTTCTTGTATACAAAAATGACATGACAAGGGATAATCAGAGGCATCCCTATTCGCAGACGACGTGAAACTAATGATAGGAATACAAGTGCACGTAGTTTAGAGTGATATGTATAGTTTAAAGTGATATGTATAGTTTGGAGTAGTATGAGTAGCTGGACCGGGAGGCCTGGTCAAGGACTGGGCCGCGGGGACGTTGACCCCCGGAACACCCTCCAGGTAGGAAAGGCTACGAAGGGATCTAGACAAGCTGGAGGCCTGGTCTGACATTTGGTTCTTGGACTTTAATAACCCCACCAAGTACAAAGTTATGAAGTTTGGGGAAGGACAAACAAGACAGAAGACGGAGTACGGGGTCCTTCTCAAGGAGGACCTTGGAGTGAGTATCATTCCGAGCATATCCCCTGAGGCACACATCAACCAAATAACTGCTGCAGAAAATGCGGTTCCGACAATTTTAAGAATAGATTTTTGACATCTACATAAGGAGTCATTCACAACATATTATAGTATGTAGCACCAGTATGCAAGCCACACCTGATCAAGCATATTGTTATTATTATTATGAAGTGATCACGTCTGGTACCATGAGAAAAAAGTTACGTCCGAATATTAAAATGGTATATTATACTGACAGGTTGAAGATTAAGACACATTTCAGCAGTTAGGTATCTTTATTCCGAAATGTTTCGCCTACACGGTAGGCTTCTTAAGTCGATTGAAGAATTGTAGATCAATGGTTCAGAGAACCGACATGCTGTTAAATTAGACACATGTGCAACTCTTGGGCATCTTTATTGAGGAAACGTTTCGCCACACAGTGGCTTCATCAGTCCATACAAAGGAGGAACTTGAAGAACAGGAGGAGAATGAGGTGATCAGTCCCTTGTATGGACTGATGAAGCCACTGTGTGGCGAAACGTTTCCTCAATAAAGATACCCAAGAGTTGCACATGTGCCTAATTTATCAACATGTCGGTTCTCTGAACCATTCATCTACAATCCTGTCAGACACTGCAACTTCTTGGGATCTTAATACTTGGGAATTCTTCGCTTGCCTAACCCTTGGGCACGACCTACTTCCACATTGGACACCTACGACTGCTGCACCTCTCCTGCCTACGGTTTATAAACTGCTTCTCCGCTCATATGCCGTATTCTATTCAAGATTGATAGACTGACCACATCGACTCAAGGCTGAGGGACTGATCACCTCATTCTCCTCCTGTTCTTCAAGTTCCTCCTTTGTATGGACTGATGAAGCCGCTGTGTGGCGAAACGTTTCCTCAATAAAGATACCCAAGAGTTGCACATGTGTCTAATTTATCGACTGAAGAAGCCTACCGAGTAGACGAAACGTTTCGGAATATACTTAACTGTTGCACATGTGTGTTAATCTTCAGAGTTGGGTCTATGTTGAACGCTCGTAGTGCTCTCATCCTCAGCTTCATTTTGTTGATGAATGATGCTATGTTTTCCTTATTATTATTTTTATGAGGGAGCGCCAACCCGTAGGGATTATACAGTGCCTGTGGGGGGGATGGAAGGCATTCAGGGAATTGGAGCGTAGATCCAATTCCCTAGATCAAGAGCCCCTTACCAGCATCAAGGAACCTCCCTAGAGAGGATGTTTACCTTATGTGATTATTTCTCGCTTGTCTGATAAAAGAAATTTATTCCCTCTTGTTTCCGGAAATAAAGTATTCTCAATTGCTATTTTCAGTTTGTTTCGTTATTTTCATCAGAAGCGCTAAACCCGTAGGATATCACACAGCTCCTGGGGAATGGAAGGCATTCAGGTTCGATCCGAGGAAGAGGAAGATAGATCCAGTTCCTTGGATTAAGATCACCTCATCTGCATCAAAGCACCTCTTCTTAAGGGGTGCGATTTTTAAAGACGTTAAAGGGCACGTAAGTCCCCCAGTCTTGTAATATCATGTTCATTTTTCCACTATAATCTACCTTGTCCATAATTAAGTAAAGATCCTGGACTTCACCTTAAGAAACAGACAAAGCAAATGTGTTAGTAATTATGGACAAGGTAGATTATAGTGGAAAAATGAACATGTTATTAGAAGACGGGGGAAACTAATGTGCATATTTAATGACCTTCGTGCAGTGCGTAGGTTTTAATCCTCAATTAACCTTGAGTAGTGTTTGTGGGATTTATTATTTTTATAATCAAGACAAAGCGTTAAACCAGTGTTTGTGGGAGTAAACCCACCTGCCAGGTGAGTATAAATGTGGTGTTGTCTGAACTATCCGTAAGAAGACACACGCTCCGGCACATTTTGAAACCCAGCTATTAAAGACACGCTCCAGCACATTTTGAAACCCAGCTATTAAAGACACGCTCGGGCACATTTTGAAACCCAGCTATTAAAGACACGCTCCGGCACAATTTGAAACCCAGCTATTAAAGACACGCTCGGGCACATTTTGAAACCCAGCTATTAAAGACACGCTCCGGCACAATTTGAAACCCAGCTATTAAAGACACGCTCGGGCACATTTTGAAACCCAGCTATTAAAGACACGCTCCGGCACAATTTGAAACCCAGCTATTAAAGACACGCTCCGACACATTCTGAAACCCAGCTATTAAAGACACGCTCCGACACATTCTGAAACCCAGCTATTAAAGACACGCTCCGGCACATTTTGAAACCCAGCTATTAAAGACACGCTCGGGCACATTTTGAAACCCAGCTATTAAAGACACGCTCCGGCACATTTTGAAACCCAGCTATTAAAGACACGCTCCGACACATTCTGAAACCCAGCTATTAAAGATGCACGTAATCTCTTCACCACCAGTCAAGAATATTTCAGTCCTTAAATTAAGTAATAAACTCTTGGTGTATACACACCCAGATGTATAAGCCTGTTGGTGTATGTATATAACTTAATAAATATTTACATTAATAAAAATAATTTGCGTTTACTTGAATGTATTAATGGTCTCATGGGAATATATTGTATTCCTTATTATAATTAATAGAGGCGCTAAACGCTTACGGGTCATACAGTGCCTGGGGGAATGGGAGTCAGATAAGATAAGATAAGATTTCGTTCGGATTTTTAACCCCGGAGGGTTAGCCACCCAGGATAACCCAAGAAAGTCAGTGCGTCATCGAGGACTGTCTAACTTATTTCCATTGGGGTCCTTAATCTTGTCCCCCAGGATGCGACCCACACCAGTCGACTAACACCCAGGTACCTATTTGCTGCTAGGTGAACAGGACAATAGGTGTAAGGAAACGTGTCGGAATTTCCACCCGCCGGGAATCGAACCCGGGCCCTCCGTGTGTGAAGCGGGAGTTTTAGCCACCAGAGGTAAAGCCCCTTGGATCAAGAGCCCTTCAAAGAACCCCTTTGAGTTAATATTTTCTATCTGAATGTTAAAATGGCATAAAATACCGACAGTTTGTTAAGTAAGACACATATGCAACAGTTGCATGTGTCTTACCTAACACTGTCGGTATTTTATACCATTTTAACATTCATTCTGTCAGACACTGAAACACAATGGTATCTTCGTACAGAAAACACCTTGGACAACTTCTACTAGTGATAATGATTGGATTCGAGGGGGACGTGACCTATCAATGATTACATTCTTGCTTCAACTAGTGTCCTACATCTCATCTCCTGAGAGTATATAAAGCTCCATATTGTCACTTCAACTTCACGTTGTTTCAGACTATAGAACAAATACTCTTCTCCAGGCTGAGGGACAGACCTCCTCGAAACTAGATCTTCAAGGGTGATGGACTGATTACATCGTCTTCACATCTCTTCTGCTTCTACCAACTTTTCTGTACTCGACTGACTGTGTAGGCAAAACGTTTCGAAATAAAGATACCTAACTGTTGCATATGTCTTACCTAACATTCTCTATCTGAACTGACATGACACGTAATACATTATTTTCCATTTCATGGGGGAGCGCTAAACCCTTAGGAGTCATACAACTGTTGGAGGAATGGGAGACACTCAGATTCGATCCAAAGAAATGGAGGATTACCTCCAATTCTTTGGATCAAGATCACTCCAACTGCATCAATTATCTAGTGATTATATAGTATGTATGCAAACAATCGCAGACAGGCGATCTTAACTATGCAGGACAAGCCACGGGGGGGAGGAGGGGAAATCATTAGCTCAAGTACTTTCACACTTCTCAGTGCATCATCAGGAGCTGTGCAATGTTGCAAGGGAGCAACCAAATCAGGGAGAGAGGTCTCGGAGTAGCATAGGTGTCACTGGCCACGGTTACCCTTAGAAAAAACCGTGGCCAGTGACAACTACGCTACTCTGAGACCTGTCTCCCTGCTTTGGTTTCTCCCTCGCAACATTGCACAGCTCCTGATGATGCACTGAGAAGTGTGAAGGTACTTGAGCTAAAGATTTCCAACCCCCCATGGCTTGTCCTGCATAGTATATATATATATATATATATATATATATATATATATATATATATATATATATATATATATATATATATATATATATATATAATTATTATTATTAACACATCAGCCAATTCCAACCAAGGCAGGGTGGCCCGAAAAAGAAAAACTTCCGTCATCATTCACTCCACAATTGTCTTGCCAGAAAGGTGCTTTACACTGCAGTTATAAAACTGCAACATTAACACCCCTCCTTCAGAGTGCAGGCACTGTACTTCCCATCTCTAGGACTCAAGTCCGGCCTGCCAGTTTCCCTGAATCCCCTCATAAATGTTACCTTGCTTACACTCCAACAGCACGTCAAGTATTAAAAACCATTTGTCTCCATTCACCCCTATCAAATATGCTTACGCATGCTTGATGAAGTCCAAGCCCCTTGCATACAAAACCTCCTTTATCCCTCATCTCCAACCCTTTCTAGGCCGACCCCTACCTCGCCTTCCATCCACTACAGATTTATACACTCTCAAAGTCATTCTGTTTTGTTCCAATCTCTCTACATGTCTGAACCACCTCAACAACCCCTCCTCAGCACTCTGGATAAGTTTTGGTAATCCCACACCTCCTAGTTTCCAAACTACGGATTCTCTGCATTATATTCACACCACATATTACCCTCAGACATGACATCTCCACTGCCTCCAGCCTTCTCCTCATTGCAACACACACACACACACACACACACACACACACACACACACACACACACACATATATATATATATATATATATATATATATATATATATATATATATATATATATATATATATATATATATATATATATACATGTATGTAAGTATGTATGTCATACCGAATAGGTAAAACTAGTCAATTAGCAATAACTTATTTAAAATTAAGTCCTTTCAAAAAATTTCTCTTATATGTTTAAAGAGTTGGGAACCCTCATCCTTGTAGAAAAGAATAAACTTGCTTCAAGGAAAACTCGAGGTTCTCCCTGAAGCTGTTTGAATATTTTCTCCTACCACCCCCTATATTGTATATTCTGTGGATACTTTATTTAAAGACAAATACATTGACGAAGATACAACAGGGAGTAGAACAACAAAGAAAACAACTCAGAGCTACATCTCAAATATTTCGTCCAGCTCCCCGGCAGTGGGCTGCGTCCCCAGAATGCTGCAGGCGTTTCCCTTCTGGATTGCAACACTGAGTCTCGGAAAGAGGAAGCTGGCTGCCCTTTGGTCCTTGGTTTCTATGATGAGTTTTTCACCCATCTCTTTGAGGAACTTTAGAGCATGCTTGCCCCATGCTCCAAGGGTCTCCAACCCTATTGGGATGAAGTTATAACAAGGGGGAAGGTCTTCATATTTGCAGATCTTCTGGGTCTCCCTGTGGCTGGCAGCTCCACCCCCTTCAGCTACAGAGTATGGCAAGTAGGTGTCTGCCAATGTGGCAGCACAGGTGTAGTCCCAGGCAATCTGCTAACCATCCTTCCAGGGTAGCATAGTGGCTCCATCAGGATGCTTTTGACTTCCATCAGACCTCTACACTTGGGGTTCCCATTGGGCTGGGCAACAGGCTGTTGTGAGGCTTTTCTTTATGACATCATTGACCTCCTCATGCCTAGCATACTTCCCTTCTGATGTGTGACACACGAGACCATGAAGTCCGAATCGATCAGCCATCACCCTGCCACAAATGCAGTTCAGTGAGTATGGAGGAGGCTAGGCAAAGAGCAACACCAATCAAAATGGCCTGGGGGTCGAGTTGAGTGCCCAGTGAGGAATTGGAAACAGCTAGAAGGAAATCTCCTGAGTGTGGTGCCTTCACCGCTAGGAGATGAGCTTTGGCAATTTTTTCCATGATTGGTTTGTCCCAGTGGGACTATTTGTGCTCTTTGGGAGGTGCTGATCTACTGGAAGAGTCTTCAAGGATGTCCCACCACACGGCTGTGTCAATGAAACAGCAGTGTCTCTCAAGCGTTCGGGGACAATCTTCTTGACTAATCCACTGGAAGCCAAACACAAAGACGGAAACGGAGGTAAAGCTACCTACGTTGCTTTGCGCACCCCTATACCTCCCAGTTGCATTGGGAGGGTTGCTTGATCTCATTGTTGATCTTCAAGTGACAGATTCAGCACCTTCTTAAAGGCTGATCTCAGGAGTGTGTCATATTCGTTGAGTGTTGGGTTGTCAAAAGAGGGTGCACACCTCAGGAAGTGAGTCTTGGCATAGTAAGACACCTTGTGAGGAGATACAGGGCATCATGGGCATCAAGATCACTTATTCTCTCCTCCATTCTCTTCAGGTCATTCAGTTTGTCCTTGAAGACTGTGCCGATGGCCAGGCGACCCAGCAGTCCTCCCAAGAGGGTGCTGTTGGATGGAGTGGTAGTAGAGACTTCAGGGAGGATTGTTCACACAGCATTGATTATTTCTTGGCTTGTTGTGATGATTTCACACTTGGAGTTTAAAAATATGTTTTTTCATTTAAGTTATTGCAAAAATTAATAATTTTGTACCAAAAGAACCTTAAAAACTTAGCTATGGGTCAGATCACTATCTCCGGGTGGGGGAGACCTCCCATCATCCCCTGCCACCCCCGTCCCAGCCTTCCGTGCATACACGTCTCGTACAATTCTCCCCTAGAAGCTAGCTGTGTTTGTGAATTGAGTTTTGATCTTTTAATTGTCATATCTTGCATCTGCCAAGATGCCAGGATGACACAACTCGAGAACAAAATCCTCAGTTTTGAACAAAAGTTATCAACACCAGGAATGACTAACTGTGACAAGACCATCCAGACAGTCATAGATAGCCATACCCAACAAATAATATCTCTTAATACAAAGGTTGAAGAAGCAGTAAAAGAATGGAAGAACAACTTAGATAACCAGTTCAGTGACTACTTTGCTCTCCAAGAAGATAAAACTGAACAAGATAAACTATCGGACGCAGTAATAGTTAACAGTCCACTTTTTCCCAGTGATATGAACCAAACAAACAGTAAAGAAATTACTCTGCAGATCATAAAGGATCAAACAAGTGTTATTGTACCTGAGTCTGAAATAAAAGAAGCCAGGTTACTAGGATCCCATGGTAGAAAAAGTGTTATGCTTAGATTCCACTCACATGACAGGAAAACAGACTTAATTATTGCATCTATTAAAGTAAAGAAAGAGGTATACATAAATGAGTGTCTTAACAAAAAACGTCAGAACCTCCTTTATAGAGTCAGAAAACTTAAGCGGGAGAATAATGATGCAATACACCAATGCTTCACACAGGATGGGAAAATTCTTGTTAGGAAAACAAATGTAGGTCAACTGTACACAATCACGAACGAGAATGATCTATCACGATTTCTCAGGGATACTGATCTTACAGAGAATAACTAAACAATGTCCAACTTAAAAGCCTACGTAGCGTAGTGTATGTTTTGCTCCATTATTGTTCAAATTTCATTGTACAATATCTTAGTATTTAAATAATCAACTACCTCATTTTGTGATTTTACTAGTAAGCATAAGTCACCTTATGTAATTTTCTTATTTACTATTGTTTGCTTAAACATTAGCTGAATTGATACTTTCTCTGTCCATATTACTACCTCATATTTTTTTAAATACTATCAATTGATATTACCTACTAAAATTAATAATTATCATTTTTACTATAATTTCAATTTACTCTTAACATTTTTGACATTTAATAACCATTACTTGTCTAATTACCTTTACCTGTTTTATACCACATTTACTATCTTAGAGTACTCTTAATTACCTTGTACTGCCATATAACCTCTAGTATAACTACCAGTGCAATATTGAATGAAATAAACATTACTTTTTCACTTTTTTTGTAATCATTATTACTTACTAAAATTTTATTAAACACCATTTTTACTACCAGTCAATTTTACTTTTGTACATTAAACATTATTTTATACTTCCCATAACATTTTGTTGCCAAATTTTCAAGTTTGCATATTCAACTCCAACCTTTATATTATCCTTTGTACCTGTCTACCATCTTACTATCATATTATAACCAAGACATTACCATTATTCATTGTTCTTACCTGTCCATTTAATTTTTTTACCACTACTTGTTTTTTGAGTCACTTTTTATTGTGTGTGCAATTAGTGTATATTCCAATTACTTTTTTGCAAGTACCAAAACTATCTTTTGCTAGCTAGTACCAACTACCTCATTTTTTTTACTTTTTATTGTGCAATAAACTGCTCAACTTATTTAATATTACAAATCAGATCTTACTCCTAAACCAATATTATTTCATAGTGACTATCTGTCCATTTAACTTGTTTACCATTACTCAATTGTAGTCCCTTATATATTTTTTTGTCCTTTATTTTAGCTCTATATAACTACCTTAGATCATATATTCGCAACTGTTAAACTAATCAAGGTGCTATTCTCAGGTGCTAAAGTTAATAAGTTCACTATTTTGCCATTATACTCCAAAGCTCATTTATTTGATTACCACTTTATTATTCACCACAACTTATATTAGTCCCTTTTATATTATAAATTTATATTATAATTCTAACTTTAAAGAATTACCTTTAAAGTACTACCTACTATCATATTCCCAAGCTCCATTATTTGATCATCACTTTATTTGTTCACCACAAATTATTTTAGTCCCTTTTATATTGTCTCCCTTATTTTAGCTTTAAAAAACTACCTTAGCTCATTATTTTTTACATTTGTTAAATAATTCAGGTGCTATTTTTTTAGCTTTAGAATATTTACTTTATTTTTTACTTAATTCTAACTATAGATTCACTACAAATCTTATGATTACAAGCATTGATCCTGATACCAACCTCTTATTTAATGACTTAAATGATTCAAACAGTTACTGTAATTACTACACAGCAGAACAATCAAAGGCACTTCTCAGGGCCAACAACAACATAACTATCTTTAAGAAGTAGTCCTGAGTTCATAGATGAGGAAATATCCAAAATTTATGAAATAGGTAATGATTTAAAATACCCAAGAAATGTAATTGATAAATCTTTTAAAGTTGCTAGAAATACTTTTTACAATCCAAAAAGGGACAACCAGCCTTATTCAACTAAAAATATGTTGGTTCTCCCTTACCATGAAAACTTGGTTGATATGCCTTCTCTTCTTAAGACTTTTAATATTAAAGTTGTATTCAAAAATCTTGATACAGTAAAAAAACTTTTGATAAAGAATTCCCCCCAAAATGCTGATGGATGTGTCTATAAGATTCCTTGTAAAATTTGCGATAAAGTTTATTACGGTCAAACTGGTAAAAATCTCGAACTAAGATTAAAACAACATAAATATAGCATTAGAACTGGACAAGATTCCAATGCTCTATTCATTCATGTAAGAGATTTTAACCATCCAATTGATTTTCAAAAAGTTGAGAAAGCAGTATCAAGCAAGTCCATGGTCGACAGGAATATAATCGAATCTTGTTTCATAAAAAGCAGTTTTGACAATAATATGAATATTTCCTTTGGTTTATATAAATTAGATCCATTTATAATTAATAGAATTTGGGAAGAATTTAATAATACACTG
>NC_091327.1:29252810-29292810 GCF_038502225.1 Cherax quadricarinatus
CATTTTTTTTTTAGTCATTTGGCCAAATTTCTTTTTTTTAACCATGGGTCCTAAGAAAATAAGTGCAAAGGACAGTGCTGAGAAGAAAAAGACAATGATTTCCACGGACTTAGCCAGGCAATACCAGCTTAGTAGATCTATGATATGTAGATATTAAAGCTGTATCAGTTATGTTTAGTAATTAAACATAACAAATTGTATCAGTTAAATTCAGTGATTAAAAAAACAAATTGTTAAATTCAGTGATTAAAAAAACAAATTGTATCAGTTAAGTTCAGCGATCAAACAAAACAATGTTGTTGGAGGTTAACAGGGCCACTTACATCATACACTGCACCCTCAACCTCCCCTACCCTCAACTTCTCCCACCCTCAACCTCTCCCACCCGCAACCTCCCCTACCCTCAACCTCTCCCACCCGCAACCTCCCCTACCCTCATAATCCCCCACCCTCAACATCCCCCACCATCTCTGCTCCACATGTGTAAGTACATATACACTTCATATAAACAGTTTAACATTTCTTTACATTTTGTAGTGTATTATGATTTATGTTTTTATATATGATATTTCTGCAATTAGCCTCACAAATACCCCATTTTCTCTAACAATAAGAGAATGGGAAGAAACTATAGTCAAAGTTAGACAGGAAATGGCGGACGCTTCCGCCGCTGCTTCTGCCACAATATTGTGGCCTATTTTATTCATTCTAGAGTACATATCATGTTTCTGTGTTAATTATATTGTTTATTATGTCACATTAGATGAATTGTGATAGATAAATAAGCCGTACAGTTGATATTAGCCTCATATTCAAGTATTTTGTCTTGTCTCCAGAGTGCAGGAACAGATTAATGGCTTTTCAGTTAATTTAAATGAGGAAAATTTATTTGATATACAAGTAAATTGAGTTATGAGCTAGGTCATGGAACAGATTAAACTTGTAAGTCAAGGTTCCACCGAATATCAGTTCACCATCCTACCAAAAATAGCAGTCATATTATAGTTTACAGCACATCTTGATCCATATGTGCTTTCTTGGATTATTATTATAATAAAAAAAGAAGCGCTAAGCCACAAGGGCTATACAGCGCTGCAGGGCAGGAAGGAAGCGAGGGCATCAGGTGGCAAAAGGGAGATGGATGAGTAATAGGTTATGGATAACAGTGGGGCAGTATGCTTTCTTGGAGGGATTATGAATACACTAAAATTAAAAGCATGCAGAGATTGAGAAATGAAAAAAGTGTACCAAATAACAAGTGTATTTTGGGGCATAAAAGAAATGAATATATACAGTGGACCCCCGGTTAACGATATTTTTTCAATCCAGAAGTATGTTCAGTTGCCAGTACTGACCGAATTTGTTCCCATAAGGAATATTGTGAAGTAGATTAGTCCATTTCAGACCCCCAAACATACACGTACAAACGCACTTACATAAATACACTTACATAATTGGTCGCATTCGGAGGTGATCGTTATGCGGGGGTCCACTGTATGTACATTCACCACGTAAGTGTATGCCATATTTTACTACATTCAAAAAAAAAAAAGATTTATGTGTTAAAATTAAAATAGTAGCACTGTACTTTAAGAATACGTTTGGACACTGTTGAACTGAAAAACGATGGATAAAATTAAAACCTAAAATATTTGATGAATACAATTGGTATAAGTACTGCTATGTACTATGGAATTCTGCAGTGCTAAGAATGGAAAAGTTACTCATATACAAATGGCAAGGAAGTGTCAAATGCAACCTCTCATGCCATGATAGAACTTGTTCCTTGAATATATAAAGAAACGATGGAAATTAGTGCTGAAGGGAAACTTCATAGTAGAGGGAGCACATAAATTTAAAAATTTAACAAGAATACTTGGAATACTGAATGCAAGTACAGGTTGGCCATCACTAATCCTGTTCCATCAGTAATCCGGCACTAATTCTGGCTAGCATAATTTCAAATTTCCAGGGTCGCCACACCAACCTGCCGCTACTGTTTTGTGTTGCTAATTGCTGCATAAGCCATTCAAATTTCTTTTTCTCCATTTATAGTTATAACCTGCTCACTTTTAGCCCTAGCCATGGTTCCAATGAATAAAAGAAATGCTTCTCGTTGTGTAAAGCACATACGCAGTACACTGTCCATAAAAGATAAGGTGGCTTTGAAGCCATTGTCAGTCGCCATGAACCCAGCTCACTCAGATAAGCTGTGACCGGTAAATTTGGGTCTACATATGAGAGAATAAGTCTATGTGGTAGGTGTGTACTATATAAAAAAAAACTCCTACAGCACGCAGTGCATAATGAGAAAAAACGGTGACCGTTCTTTAGGTGTAAAACAGAGAATTTGCAGCATATTTTCGTATGGTTTATATGGTTGTATGTATTCTCATTTTTTTTGGTCTCAATTGATAGAATGGAAGATATATTACAGAAATAGATATAATTTTGACTGGTTTCATGCCTGTAAATACCTTAAAATTGAGCTAAAATTAGCAGAAATATTTGAATTTTGCCGATGTTTAAGAGTAAACAAATGTCACCATCCAACACGTGTTCAACTGGCCGGTTTAACACGCAGTCACGAATGGGTTGACATTATTTATACAATTATTACAATAATGTAGTAGTCTGCATAACAGTAAATCTACTATTTTTTGTGAATAAAAATTCAAAATGGAAAGCAAACGTAATATAAGAGGGGCCTGGAGATGTGACTCATGAACAGAGAAAATGTTAGTGCTAGGAATGCCTGCACTGTGTATTCTGGCCCCTATTTTGAAACTGGCATCTCTTGAAATTTGTGTGAAACTGGCCAAATTACCGATTTCTGACCACTTTATTGGGCAATTGAAATAGGTAAATGGGTGGTTTCCTGTACTCAATCGACAGAATAGAAGGAATATTAGCAAAATAGCTATGAGTCTGGTAGACTGGAACTATGGAATGGGTAAAAAAATAGGGCATAAAGTGGATGAAGTTGCAGATGTGTAAATATCGGCATTACATTACGTGTATTCTAACCCAACCACTCTGTAATCTGGCATAATCACTAATCCGGCACCCTACAGGTCCCGATGATGCCAGATTAGTGATGGTCAACCTGTGCAATAATCAGAGGTGCTAAAGACAAGGGCACTGTGTTTAGGCCAGTCATCTTCATATATCAATACTTTTTGTACTGGAAACTGTAAGTAATATACAAGAAAAACTACAATGTCTACTCAATCAGGAAGTTTGATTATGTATTATCAAACACTGCAACTTGATTGCATCTGACATTAGCACCTTAATTTCTGCAACAATCACTAAGTCTCTCAACAATATAGATATGCTTAAGTAAGATCACAGTTCCTGCACAATATACAAAAGTACAATAAACTAAATAAAAACAAAAAATATACAGTAGCTGTATATAAAATTAAGAGTAAAATAGAGTACAGTACTATATAAGAAATGTTTTATCCGAAACCAAAGAAATGGCGACTGACGACATGGAATAAGCATGTAATTTTATAGAAAAAATATTCAAATTTATTTCAATAGAAATTTTACCGTACTATTCTGTTCTGCATTTTCATTTATTTATTACTAATTTGCTCTTAACATATCTATTCTAAACTTTTACAAGTTATATCAATTACAACAATTACTTTTATTACTGCAACAGTTTCTAAATACGTATGATGTAAAGATTAAATGTTTTTATTAAAAGATACAAATATGTATAAAATATGATAGACAAAACTAGTGAATCATCTACTTGAGTCCATGTCTTGAAAAGGATTCAAAAACTTTGAAAACATTATCATTCGCTTCCTTTAAGGTCATGACTTCTAACATTAAAATGCAATTCATAATAGCCACCATGTCACTCTGCTTCTTGGCTTTAACCCACACACGTCCATTAAAACCTGTGACTATTGCATACTGAACCTTCTTGCTGATATTTAAAAGAAATGGATTTTCTGGATTAACAATTAACCGAGCAACATGCAATGAGACATTGAACATGATGCCACCCTCAGGCAGAGAGCCCATTCCCACTGCACGATCATATGTGTCGATGCACACCATCTCAGGTTCCATGTCCTTGTTAGCAACAAGCAACTGTCCAAAAATAAGGTCTCCAGGCTTCATCTCCTTCCTTGTCTTTTTGGAGGCATTTTCAAATGACAAGTAGGATATAGTTGCTTGTTCACTTCCACCTATGTCTATGGTATAGTAATCTCCTTTCTTTTTTAATACTATGCCAATTACAAACTCCCTTCTTTGTGGAATGTAACGTTTCTGGTGTGTATCCACATAATACAATTTCTTAGTCGTCTTCTTCAAGATCCCTGGTTTGGTTGCACGCACAACATTATCTTCCCAGCGAAGCCCTGGTCCTATACAGATGCGCTCCTTGTTCACATCTGGGTTAAATTGAAGAATCTCATCTCCTGGCAGGACCACGCCAATTATTTCAGCTCCACCAACCCTATTCCAAAAATGAAGAAATAATACAAATCACTCAATTATAATGAATGTAAACCAACCTTATATAGAATGAATATAATAAAAATTCTCTAATTAGAGCATATGAAAATCATAATAAAATCTGAAAATTTTGCTGTTAGGAAAAATGAAAATGTAAATTCAAAACATACCTAGTATCATGGTTTATTATATTAGTGCTCAAGTTAAATGTTGTAATTAAATTATGCCTGATTAACTTACAAAATATATAAATGGAAACTTTTGTAAATCAATGGACATTACTCTAGGATTTCATAAGTACTGATTCAAATTTTGGCTTGACTGGGCTGTGTTAAGTTATGTTAGGTTTGGATGGCTAGTTAGAAGACTATATTATTATTTTTAACAACTATTTTTATTTTTAACACTATTATTATTATTTTTAACACTATTTTGTATTTTAACACTATTATTATTATTATTTTTAACACATCAGTCAAATTCCACATAGGTAGGGTGACCTAACAACATTAAATACATGTACCATAACTCAATAGCAGTGTGCTGATATCACAGTTCAGATGACCTTTGAACTCTGGCCTGGTAGGCAACACTCTCACGTCACACACACAGTGTCCGTGGTTCAATCCCCAGCAAGGGTGTAAACACTAGGCGTTACTTCCTTACACTGGTTATCCCAGTTCACCTAGCAAGCATGTAGGTACCTGGGTGTTAGTCAACTGGTGTGGGTCGCATCCTGGGGGACAAGATTGAAGGACCCCAGTGGAAATAAGTTAGACAGTCCTCGATGACACACTGACTTTCTTGGGTTATCCTGGGTGGCTAACCCTCCGGGGTTAAAAAATCTGGACAAAAATCTTATTTAAAAATCCTTAATCCTCATTTATAGCGCAGGCACTATGCTTCCTACCTCCAGGTGGGAAGTACAGCAAATTACCTGTTATATATTTTTATATACCTCTAAATGCCTATAATAATGTATTAATACAACCACTGTAATGTTAAATTAACAATTAGTAAAATGTCAGTGGTTTTGAATGAAACAATATTTTCATTAGCTATTATTACATATGGAAGCGCTAAACCTATGGGGGTTATAAAACACATAAGGAATGGGATACAAGTCAAATTCCTTGGATCAAAGGAACCTCTCTTTTCACCAAGAAGCCGCCAGACACTGGCTAGAGGACATTAATCTCACATTATAAAACACACTGGCTCATTACTTTACTACACACACACACAACCTACACATGCAGAGCCTTATATACACATTAATACACACTTTAAGCTCATTTTTGTCCTCTTTGTTTGGTGGTATGGTATTACAACGCCGTAAAAAAATCTTGATGTTGTTGTTATTCAGACGCTTGAGGGCCATCAAAACTTACGTCTTATTGAGGTTTGCTTTATGATGGAATAGTGCGCTAAGATGGGTGGGAATTAATAAAGGAAATAGGAGTTTCCCTTATTAAGAATAGAAACGGCAACCAAAGAAATGTCCCTGTTAGGTCAGGTGGACCTCCCATCTAAACCTTGGTAGAGTAACACGAGACACGACCTCTTTCAAAGGACCCCAATGGAAATATGTCGCTCTGGCTTTTTTGGGTTATCCCAGGTTCTCTACACATATGCTGCTATGTATGATAACCTGTGTAACTATATTTGTGTATGCCTGAATAAACTTACTTACTTACACTACGCCAGGTCAAAAATGGGTTTCTTCCAGGCCGTGAAAGTCCACAAAAGCTGAGAGTTTGCGGATGCATCTGCAAGAAAAATGTAAGTACGTAAGTTTAAATGGAATACACAAGTACAGTTGTTAGGTAAGACACATATGCAACAGTTAGGTATCTTTATTTTGAAACGTTTCGCCTACACAGTAGGCTTCTTCAGTCGAGTACAGAAAAGTTGATAGAAGCAGAAGATACTATCAACTTTTCTGTACTCGACTGAAGAAGCCTACTGTGTAGGCGAAACGTTTCAAAATAAAGATACCTAACTGTTGCATATGTGTCTTACCTAACAATCTGTCGGTATTTTATACCATTTTAATGTTCACAAGTACAGTTACATAGATTATCATATATAACAGCATATGTGTAAAAAACCTAGGAAAACCCAAAAAAGTCAAAGTGACTTATTTCCATTGGGGTCCTTTTAATACCTTATTATTATACTATATAACCACTCATAAACACGCTAGATGACAGGGATATCTTGCTACTCCTACTTACACTTTGGTCACACTTCACAGACATGCACATGCATATATATATACATACATCTAGGTTTTTCTCCTTTTTCTAAATAGCTCTTGTTCTTCTTTATTTCTTCTATTGTCCATGGGGAAGTGGAAAAGAATCTTTCCTCCGTAAGCCATGCGTGTCGTATGAGGCGACTAAAATGCTGGGAGCAATGGGCTAGTAACCCCTTCTCCTGTAGACATTTACTAAAAAAGAGAAGAAAAACTTTATAAAACTGGGATGCTTGAACGTCCGTGGTTGTAGTGTGGATGCCAAGAAACAGATGATTGCTGATGTTATGAATGAAAGGAAGTTGGATGTCCTGGCCCTAAGCGAAACAAAGCTGAAGGGGGTAGGGGAGTTAAGATAAGATTTCGTTCGGATTTTTAACCCCGGAGGGTTAGCCACCCAGAATAACCCAAGAAAGTCAGTGCGTCATCGAGGACTGTCTAACTTATTTCCATTGGGGTCCTTAATCTTGTCCCCCAGGATCCGACCCACACCAGTCGACTAACACCCAGGTACCTATTTGCTGCTAGGTGAACAGGACAACAGGTGTAAGGAAACGTGTCAAAATGTTTCCACCCGCCGGGAATCGAACCCGGGCCCTCCGTGTGTGAAGCGGGAGCTTTAGCCACCAGGCCACCGGGGTGGGTGGAAATAAATGGGATTAAATCTGGAGTATCTGAGAGAGTTAGAGCAAAGGAAGGGGTAGCAGTAATGTTGAAGGATCAGTTATGGAAGGAGAAAAGAGAATACGAATGTGTAAATTCAAGAATTATGTGGATTAAAGTAAAGGTTGGATGCGAAAAGTGGGTCATAATAAGCGTGTATGCACCTGGAGAAGAGAGGAATGTAGAGGAGAGAGAGATATTTTGGGAGATGTTAAGTGAATGTATAGGAACCTTTGAACCAAGTGAAAGAGTAATTGTGGTAGGGGACCTGAATGCTAAAGTAGGAGAAACTTTTAGAGAGGGTGTAGTAGGTAAGTTTGGGGTGCCAGGTGTAAATGATAATGGGAGCCCTTTGACTGAACTTTGTATAGTAAGGGGTTTAGTTATAGGTAATACATATTTTAAGAAAAAGAGGATAAATAAGTATACAAGATATGATGTAGGGCGAAATGACAGTAGTTTGTTGGATTATGTATTGGTAGATAAAAGACTGTTGAGTAGACTTCAGGATGTACATGTTTATAGAGGGGCCACAGATGTATCAGATCACTCTTTAGTTGCAGCTACACTGAGAGTAAAAGGTAGATGGGATACAAGGAGAATAGAAGCATCAGGGAAGAGAGAGGTGAAGGTTTATACACTAAAAGAGGAGGCAGTTAGGGTAAGATATAAACAGCTATTGGAGGATAGATGGGCTAATGAGAGCATAGGCAATGGGGTCGAAGAGGTATAGGGTAGGTTTAAAAATGTAGTATTAGAGTGTTCAGCAGAAGTTTGTGGTTACAGGAAAGTGGGTGCGGGAGGGAAGAGGAGTGATTAGTGGAATGATGATGTAAAGAGAGTAGTAAGGGAGAAAAAGTTAACATATGAGAAGTTTTTACAAAGTAGAAGTGATGCAAGGAGGAGATAAAACGTCTCAATTACTGGGAGCGCTTGAAGTTCCTGAACCTGTATTCCCTGGAACGCAGGCGGGAGAGATACATGATTATATACACCTGGAAAATCCTAGAGGGACTAGTACCGAACTTGCACGCGAAAATCACTCACTACGAAAGCAAAAGACTTGGCAAACGATGCAACATCCCCCAATGAAAAGCAGGGGTGTCACTAGCACGTTAAGAGACCATACAATAAGTGTCAGGGGCCCGAGACTGTTCAACTGCCTCCCAGCATACATAAGGGGGGATTACCAATAGACCCCTGGCAGTCTTCAAGCTGGCACTGGACAAGCACCTAAAGTCGGTACCTGACCAGCCGGGCTGTGGCTCGTACGTTGGTTTGCGTGCAGCCAGCAGTAACAACCTGGTTGATCAGGCTCTGATCCACCAGGAGGCCTGGTCACAGACCGGGCCGCGGGGGCGTTGACCCCCGGAACTCTCTCCAGGTCTCCAGGTAAACTCCAGGAGAGAAAGAGAGTGGTGAAGCAATGTAAAAAGAGAGCAAATGAGAGAGTGGGTGAGATGTTATCAACAAATTTTGTTGAAAATAAGAAAAAATTTTGGAGTGAGATTAGACAAGGATGTGTGATGTCACCGTGGTTGTTTAATATATTTATAGATGGGGTTGTAAGAGAAGTAAATGCGAGGGTCTTGGCAAGAGGCGTGGAGTTAAAAGATAAAGAATCACACATAAAGTGGGAGTTGTCACAGTTGCTCTTTGCTGATGACACTGTGCTCTTGGTAGATTCTGAAGAGAAGTTTCAGAGGTTGGTGGATGAATTTGGTAGGGTATGCAAAAAAAAGAAAATTAAAAGTAAATACAGGAAAGAGAAAGGTTTGAGGATAACAAACAGATTAGGTGATGAAAGATTGGATATCAGATTGGAGGGAGAGAGTATGGAGGAGGTGAATGTATTCAGATATTTGGGAGTGGACGTGTCAGCGGATGGGTCTATGAAAGATGAGGTGAATCATTGAACTGATGAGGGGAAAAGGGTGAGCGGTGCACTTAGGAGTCTATGGAGACAAAGAACTTTGTCCTTGGAGGCTCTTATATGGGTGTGAAACATGGGTGATGAATGTTGCAGCGAGGAGAAGGCTGGAGTTTTTTTTTAGTTTAATATGTTTATTATGCACCCCATACCCATCCTGTGGGCGGTAGTCAAAAGATTACAGAGGTACATAATTGGTCCAGGGACTGGACTCCAAAGTTTTGATAGCTGAGCAAGTTACAGAGGTAATGAACTCACAATTTACAAAGGTAATGAACTCACAATTTACAAAGGTAATGAACTCACAATTTACAAAGGTAATGAACTCACAATTTACAAAGGTAATGAACTCACAATTTACAAAGGTAATGAACTGGAGGCAGTGGAGATGTCATGTCTGAGGGCAATGTGTGGTGTGAATATAATGCAGAGAATTCGTAGTTTGGAAGTTAGGAGGAGGTGCGGGATTGCCAAAACTGTTGTCCAGAGGGCTGAGGAAGGGTTGTTGAGGTGGTTCGGACATGTAGAGAGAATGGAGCGAAACAGAATGACTTCAAGAGTGTATCAGTCTGTAGTGCAAGGAAGGCGGGGTAGGGGTAGGCCTAGGAAAGGTTGGAGGGAGGGGGTAAAGGAGGTTTTGTGTGCGAGGGGCTTGGACTTCCAGCAGGCATGCGTGAGCGTTGGTATGTAAGACACATATGCAACAGTTAGGCAACTTTATTTCGAAATGTTTCGCCTACACAGTAGGCTTCTTCAGTCGAATACTGAAAGAAGGCAGGAACAGTATTCTGTATTCGACTGAAGTAGCCTGCTGTGTAGGCGAAACGTTTCGAAATAAAGTTGCCTAACTGTTGCATATGTGTCTTACCTACCAACCTGTCGGTATTGTATACCATTTTGATGTTCATGCGTGAGCGTGTTTGATAGGAGTGAATGGAGACAAATGGTTTTTAATACTTGACGTGCTGTTGGAGTGTGAGCAAAGTAACATTTATGAAGGGATTCAGGGAAGCCGGCAGGCCGGACTTGAGTCCTGGAGATGGGAAGTACAGTGCCTGCACTCTGAAGGAGGGGTGTTAATGTTGCAGTTTAAAAACTGTAGTGTAAAGCACCCTTCTGGCAAGACAGTGATGGAGTGAATGATGGTGAAAGTTTTTCTTTTTCGGGCCACCCTGCCTTGGTGGGAATCGGCCAGTGTGTTAATAAAAAAAATACGTATATCTTTGTATTATACAAATTTTGATTCGTTTATAATTAATATTCTACTGTACAACTATGAAATAAATACTTTCCTACTGTACAACTATGACATACTACTCCTTATTATTAAGTAGAATGTAAGTCAATAATGTTAAGTTGGCCCATAATGCCAAGGCATAATAGAGGCTCTCTTTGTATTGCAACCCACTATTGTATATACACAATCTCAATGTACCGTTTGCAAAGACATTAAATAAATAAAATAAATAAATAAATAAATAAATATCAGCCTGAGCTGGGAGACTTGAGTAGCGTCAGGTTGAGCTGGGATTCGAGTAGCATCTAGCTGAGCTGGGAGACTTCAGTAGTGTCAGCCTGAGCTGGGAGACTTCAGTAGCATCAGGCTGAGCTGGGGGACTTCAGTAGCATCAGCTTGAGCTGGGAGACTTCAGTAGCATCAGCTTAGGTAAGTTTATTCAGTAAAAGGACATAAGTAAAACTAATATGACATTATACTGTGGCAACGTTTCGCTCTCCAGGAGCTTTATCAAGCAGTTACAAACAATACATGGACACAGAGATATATACAGGCTTAGTGAGGTGTAACACTAGTGGTAGTAGTAGTAGTAATACAGTATGGTAGAAGAACCAACTTGCACTTGAGTAAAAGGTTATAAATGCTATTATTTAGGTAACAAACTTTTACTCATGTGCAAGTTGATTGTTGTGATGAACGGTTTGAAAAACCGACAAGTTGAAGATTGAGACACTTATGCAACATATGGGAATCTTTATTCAGGAAACGTTTCGCCACTGCAACATATGAGACACGTCAAAGACCTGGGAGTGATCATGTCGGAGGATCTCACCTTCAAGGACCATAACATTGTATCAATCGCATCTGCTAGAAAAATGACAGGATGGATAATGAGAACCTTCAAAACTAGGGAGGCCAAGCCCATGATGACACTCTTCAGGTCACTTGTTCTATCTAGGCTGGAATATTGCTGCACACTAACAGCACCTTTCAAGGCAGGTGAAATTGCCGACCTAGAAAATGTACAGAGAACTTTCACGGCGCGCATAACGGAGATAAAACACCTCAATTATTGGGAGTGCTTGAGGTTCCTAAACCTGTATTCTCTGGAACGCAGGAGAGAGAGATACATGATTATATACACCTGGAAAATCCTAGAAGGACTAGTACCGAACTTGCACACGAAAATCACTCACTACGAAAGCAAAAGACTTGGCAGACGATGCACCATCCCCCCAATAAAAAGCAGGGGTGTCACTAGCACGTTAAGAGACCAGTGTCTCCCTACGCATTTCAGATATATTGACCTCTTTTAGCCGCTCTGTTATTCTTTTCCGTCGCCTGTAAAGGGAGCGCCTGTCTCTTTCTATTTTACATCTACTCCTCCTTTTTCTTAGAGGAATAAGCCTTGTGCATACATCGAGTGCCACCAAGTTAATCTGTTCTAGGCATAAGTTGGGGTCTGTGTTGCTTAGTATATCTTTCCAGCTTGTATCGGTTAGGACTTGGTTTACTTGGTCCTACTTTATGTTTTTGTTATTGAAGTTGAATTTGGTGAATGCTCCCTCGTGACTAATCTCATTATGTCGGTCTGGGGCTCCACGCATACATGTCTGAACCTCAATTATGTTGTGATCTGAGTATATTGTTTTTGATATGGTGACATTTCTTATCAGTCCTGAACTGTTTCCATGAAGTCACTGGACTCTAGATTACCTGTCAAAGAATTCCAGTCAATTTGGCTAAAGTTAAAGTCCCCTACTATGACTACGTTACTGTGTCCAGAAGCCCTAACAATTTCGTCCCAAAGAAGTCTCCCTCTATCGTGATCCAAGCCTGGAGGTCGGTATATTACACCTAGAATTAGCTTTTCTTGACCCTCCACGAACTCTACCCAAACAGACTCTGTTACTGCTCCATCTATTTTTATACCTGTTTTTATGCAACAATTAATATTTTCTCGAACATACAATGCAACTCCTCCCCCCTTCCCACCACATCTATCCACATTGAACAACTTAAATCCCTGAATATTACACTCAGCAGTCATATCCCGACTCTTTAAATCATACCACGTTTCAGTTAATGCAATGATATCAAAGTTCCCAGCACATGCTACCAAACGTAGTTCATTAATTTTATTTCTTGCACTTCGACTGTTAGCATAAAATACCATCATATGTTTTTTCTTCTGCACATTTTTCCTATTCATCTTTGTTTTTACACAATTTCTGAAATTATCATTACCCAGAGTTACTCCATGACAGTTACTATTAAGATTCTTAATATCAGAGCATAAGTCAATATAACCATACTCATTATTAATCATTTCTAAACCCATACCTCTAACTAATCCTAG
This sequence comes from Cherax quadricarinatus, assembly GCF_038502225.1. NCBI lineage: Eukaryota > Metazoa > Arthropoda > Malacostraca > Decapoda > Parastacidae > Cherax > Cherax quadricarinatus. The sequence goes on from NC_091327.1 coordinate 29,265,739, forward strand.
TTTAAAGTCCTAACAACCCCCTCAACTGAGTTAGCAAGAAAACCCACACCTGCCCTGGATAAGTGAACCCCATCCCTGGCATACATGTCATTTCGGCCACAGAAGTTGTCCCAGTTGTCAATGAATGGTACTGCATTATCCTTACAGTGTTTATCCAGCCAACAATTAATACCAATTGCTCTGGACAACCATTCATTACCAACACCTCTTCTTGGCAAAATGCCACATATAACAGGGCGCCCCCCCTTCTTCCTAATCATGTCTATAGCTGTCCTGAACTTTCTAACTAAATCCTCACTTCTACGCTTGCCTACATCATTGCCTCCAGCACTGAGGCAAATAATAGGATTAACCCCATTACCGTTCATGATGTTGTCAAGCCGGCTAACAATGTCCTCCATCCCAGCCCCAGGAAAGCATACCCTTTGTCTCCTACTCCTGTCCTTCAAGCAGAATGCCCTATCCATGTATCTAACCTGGCTATCCCCAACAACAACAATATTCTTACCTTCCTTGTTGTCGTTCGTCGTGACGATCCCAGTAGTAGACTCACATTCGTCGGGTAGCACCGAGAATGCGTTGGAGGTTTCCACGGGAGTTTCCACAGCAGTCTCTTTCTTCTTCATCGTTTCAGGCTTTCCATTCATCTTCTTGATCGTCAACTTCGTCGTCCCCTGCTGTCCAGCCACTGACCACGATCCCTTCTTGACCTGAGGACTCGAAACAGGAGGACTACTACGAATCCTCTTGTTTTCCTCGGTCAATCGCCGTATCTCCATCTTCGCTGCCCTCAATTCTTCCTTAAGTTGCTGGTAAAGTTGCTCGATGGAGGGCATCTTGGTTCAGTCCACGGGAGCAAACAAGACACTTCTTCACAGAGTTAAGTACAGGTCAGCACTCAAAGTACAGGTCACCACTCAAGAGCACACAAACAGGTCTTCACAGAGCTAAGTACACGTCCCCCAGGATGCGACCCACACCAGTCGACTAACACCCAGGTACCTATTTGCTGCTAGGTGAACAGGACAACAGGTGTAAGGAAACGTGTCGAAATGTTTCCACCCGCCGGGAATCGAACCCGGGCCCTCCGTGTGTGAAGCGGGAGCTTTAGCCACCAGGCCACCGGGCTGGAAGACTTCATGGATTTAATGGACTTAATGGATTTAAATTGGATAAATTTAGATTTAGAAAGGACATAGGTAAGTACTGGTTTTCTAACAGAGTTGTAGATGCGTGGAACAATCTTCCCAGTGGGGTGATAGAGGCTAGGACCTTGGGTAGCTTTAAGAAGAGAATGGGCAAATATATGAGTGGGAGGGGCTGGATTTGATTGGTGTCAGTGGGTACGGGAGTTATTTCTTGGGTAGCTTAAGGTAGAGGCTGTTTTGTAATAAAGTTGGTAGAATTACCGACAATATGTAAAGTAAAAGGACACAAGTGCAACTAATGTGACATTTATTGTGGCAACGTTTCGCTCTCCAGGAGCTTTATCAAGCCATTACAAACAATACATGGACACAGAGGGTATATAAAGGCTCAGAGTGAGGTGAATACTAGTGAGGTACCATTTCGATGTTCACTAGTGGTAGTAGTAGTAGTAGTAGTAGTGGAGGTGACAAAAGTAATACAATATGGTAGAGCAATTAATTCGTACATGAGTAAAAGGATATAAAAGCTATTACTTGGGTAACATAAAAATAGGTTGGACAAATATAAACTGGAATGAGGCAGCTTGTTTCAGTGTTCACTCTCTGTGCTTTGTGTAGTAAAACAGGAGAGACTATGTGATGGCAGGGTTTACTGTTTTCAGGAGGATTCTTGCTAAGACTTCGGAGATGGTGAAGCTGCCGTTGTTTTGTTTAATTGTATTTGAAACAGCGATCAGTGCTGATTCAAGGCACTTGCGTGTGCAGAAATTAGTTTCTTTTATCACTAATTGGGCGTCTCTGAATTTCATAAGATGATTGGTGGAATTTCGTTGTACACAGGCGTTGTTTAAGTTGTCGTTCCTACATGCGTATATGTGTTCATTGAGGCGGCGTGTCGAGGTTTCTTGCTGTTTCACCTACGTAGATCTTGTCACAGCCTCCACAGGGTATAGTGTAAACTCCTGCATTGACTGGTTCGTGGTGCTTGGGTTTTGTCCTGGTTAGATCCTTTATTGAAGTGGTAGAAGCGATGGCGACTCTGGTGTTAGCTTGTGAAAGTACTTTTGAGACGTTTAGTGCAACCTGGCTGTTGGGAAGAATTATAACTTTGTTGGGAGCGGTGTTGATGCGTGGAGAATTGATGATCTGAAGAGCTCTTTTCTTGCAGTCTTTGATGAAAAAAGGAGGAAATTGTAACTCAGTGAATGTTTGGTGAATGTAAGTACGTTCCTCGTCAAGAAACTCAGGACTACAAATTCGGTATGCTCTTAGGAAAAACACGATGATGATGCCTCTTTTGGTCTTGGTATCTTGACTGGAATAGAAGTGTGTGAGATCATTTTTATTGGTGGGTTTCCGATAAACTTGAAATCTTAGGTTGTTGTCTACTTTGTGAATGAGGACGTCGAGGAAAGGTAGCTTGTCATTGGACTCTTCTTCTAGTGTAAACTGAATCGCTGGTTCAACTGCGTTGAGCCTTGCCTGGAGATCCCGTACACCAAAACGTTTTGGAGTTATTACTAAAACACTGAAATGATGGACCTTTTGAATGATCAATCTACATACGAACCCATCAGCACTCAACAGTGGGAGACGCTCACCAAATACTTTCTATACAAAACCAGACAAATACTCAAACGCACTAGAGAAGGGAAGAAACTTCTGTACTTGTTATCAAGCAACCCTAAACCAGCACACATGTATGGTTTACCCAAGACCCATAAACACAATATTCCTCTCAGACCAATCACGTCAGGAATAGGCAGTGCTCCACACAAACTAGCCGGAGTTCTTGCCAAACATCTTTCCTGCCTTCTGGGGACCATCAGCCCCGCTCATCTTAAACACTCAGGCGACCTTCTCAACCGCATCCGTAACCTCTCCATCCGTAACAAGAAACTAAGCAGTTTGGATGTGACTTCCCTCTTCACAAAAGTACCTACCAAAAAAGCCATCGAGGTTCTACGACGTAAAGTCAACCAGGACCTTAATCTTCCTTTACCTCCCGGAGATTTTGTTGACTTGATTGAACTCTGTGTTAACTTCAACTGTTTTTCCTTCAATAACAAGCTCTACAAACAAACCTACGGCATGGGAATGGGGTCCCCAATAAGTGCCGTCCTAGCCAACTTATACATGGAACACCTAGAGTCCGAACACTTCGCCAACATCATCCCTTCAAGCGTCACTTGGTTACGTTACGTGGACGATGTCCTCGTAATAACTCCAAAACGTTTTGATGTACGGGATCTCCAGGCAAGGCTCAACGCAGTTGAACCAGCGATTCAGTTTACACTAGAAGAAGAGTCCAATGACAAGCTACCTTTCCTCGACGTCCTCATTCACAAAGTAGACAACAACCTAAGATTTCAAGTTTATCGGAAACCCACCAATAAAAATGATCTCACACACTTCTATTCCAGTCAAGATACCAAGACCAAAAGAGGCATCATCATCGGGTTTTTCCTAAGAGCATACCGAATTTGTAGTCCTGAGTTTCTTGACGAGGAATGTACTTACATTCACCAAACATTCACTGAGTTACAATTTCCTTCTTTTTTCATCAAAGACTGCAAGAAAAGAGCTCTTCAGATCATCAATTCTCCACGCATCAACACCGCTCCCAACAAAGTTATAATTCTTCCCAACAGCCAGGTTGCACTAAACGTCTCAAAAGTACTTTCACAAGCTAACACCAGAGTCGCCATCGCTTCTACCACTTCAATAAAGGATCTAACCAGGACAAAACCCAAGCACCACGAACCAGTCAATGCAGGAGTTTACACTATACCCTGTGGAGGCTGTGACAAGATCTACGTAGGTGAAACAGCAAGAAACCTCGACACCCGCCTCAATGAACACATATACGCATGTAGGAACGACAACTTAAACAACGCCTGTGTACAACACCGAAATTCCACCAATCATCTTATGAAATTCAGAGACGCCCAATTAGTGATAAAAGAAACTAATTTCCGCACACGCAAGTGCCTTGAATCAGCACTGATCGCTGTTTCAAATACAATTAAACAAAACAACGGCAGCTTCACCATCTCCGAAGTCTTAGCAAGAATCCTCCTGAAAACAGTAAACCGTGCCATCACATAGTCTCTCCTGTTATACTACACAAAGCACAGAGAGTGAACACTGAAACAAGCTGCCTCATTCCAGTTTATATTTGTCCAACCTATTTTTATGTTACCCAAGTAATAGCTTTTATATCCTTTTACTCATGTACGAATTAATTGCTCTACCATATTGTATTACTTTTGTCACTACTACTACTACTACTACTACTACAACTAGTGAACATCGAAATGGTACCTCACTAGTATTCACCTCACTCTGAGCCTTTATATACCCTCTGTGTCCATATATTGTTTGTAATGGCTTGATAAAGCTCCTGGAGAGCGAAACGTTGCCACAATAAATGTCACATTAGTTGCACAAGTTAAGACACATGTTGCACATGTGTCTTAACTTTCATTCCAGCAAGGGTTCATCAGCAACGGTAGCTTCATTATTATTATTACAGTCATGAGGAAGAGCTAAACCTGTAGGATTATACAGCTCTTGTGGAGGGGTGAAAGGCATTCAGGCTTAATTCAGGGAACTGGAGCACAGATCCATTTCCCTAGATCAAGAGCCCCCACCAGCATCAAGGAACCTCCGTTGAGGGTGGCAGCTACAAAGATCTTCCATCAGAACTGGAGTTATCATCACCTGGGAAGTGGTTTGAAGTTAGCGGGTGAGGCTGGAACACCATCTGTTGGTGTGAGGTAACACCAGCAGCTGAGTTAAGGTGATGGAGGAATAACATTAATGTGTGTGGATTTGTTTTAGTTGCAACCCAGCACCACTGACCTAGCTGTTTGTTTTTATTATTTAGTGTTTTTTGGAATAACGTTGTTAGGTGTGTGTTTGTAGAGGATAGTTTGAGGGAGTGTCACTGTGGGATGTTTGGTGTTTGTTAAGTGGGTGTTTGTTAGTGTGGGTGATGTTTTAAAGTGTAGTGATGATGTCAGTACACACACCTCCCACTTCTCACTTCCTCCTCTAGTGTTGCTTCCTCTATTATCACTTCCACCTTCATTAATAGTCAACACAAGTGTTGTCAGTGTCTGTCTCAACTAACAAGCTGCTAGTCACTACTGCTGCAAGTTACTTTGCCACGTATTAACAACAATCTTGTCAAGTGTCATATTTAATGTGAATAACAATAAGGATATTTTATTGTGATGCCCTTTTTTTTAAGAGTTCAGTGAGGTAAATGTACAGGAGTGAATGGTCATTATTCAGAGTTTTGTAAGTACGTATTTAGGTACAGGTACACATAAATAGTTACACAAATTATCATGCATAGTAACATATGTGTAAATTACTTAGGTGCCTTGATGCTGGTGAAGGGCTCTTGATCCAAGGAATCAAAGTTTCCTTCCATATCCTCGAATCAAGTCTAATAACCTCACATTCCCCAGGTTCTGTATAGCTTGTACATCTTATTGCTTCCCCAGGAATAAAATCGATGTTCGCTGCACTGTATTATCCATATAGGTTTAGGGAGTCTTTTTTTTTATATAATAAAATAATAATGAGTAGTGACAGTGCCATAGCTGGAAGAATTAACAGCTTGCTCATAAATTAGAAACGTTATATTATATGATGTTATTGCATTACCTTAGATTCATTTCTTTACCTGGAGAGGATTTCGGGGGCCAACGCCCCTGCGGCTCACGGTGGATCAGGGTCTGATCAACCGGGCTGTTACTACTGGCCGCACGCAAGCTGACGTATGAGCCACAGCCTGGTTGGCCAGGTACTGACTTTAGGTGCCTGTCCAGTGCCTTCTTAAAGACAGCCAGGAGTCTGTTGGTAATCCCCCTTATGTAGGCTGGGAGGAAGTTGAACAGTCTTGGACCCCAGACACCTATTGTGTTGTCTCTCAATGTACTTGTTGCACCCCTGCTTTTCATTTGGGGAATGTTGCATCTCTTGCTGAGTCTTTTGCTTTCATAGGGAGTGATTTTCGTGTGCAGGTTGGTACCTATCCCTCCAGGACCTTCCAAGAGTATATTATGTGTCTCTCTCGCCTGCATTTCAGGGAATATTGATCAAGGACCTTCAACCATTCCCAGTAATTTAGGTGCCTTATCGTGCTTATATGTGCCGTGAAAGTTTTGTACACACTCCAGGTCTGCAATGTCACCAGCCTTGAAGGGGGCCATTAGTGTACAGCAGCATTCCAGCCTAGAGAGCACAAGCAATTTGAAGAGAATCATTATGGGCTTGGCATTCTTAGTTTTGAAGGTTCTCATTATCCATCCTACCATTTTCCTAGCAGATGAAGTAGATACATTGTTGTGGTCTTTGAAGGCAAGGTCCTCTGACATTATCACTCCCAGGTCCTTCACAGTACTTTTCTGCTCTATTGTATGGTTAGTATTTGTCATATACCCTGATACATTTTTAATTTCTCCTTGTTGAACTTCATATTGTTTTGAGCGGCCCATTCGAAGATTTGGTTGATGTCTGTCTGGAGTCTCGTGGTGTCTTCGATGGTAATCCGGGTGTCATCCACAAAGGAAGACACGGAGCTATGACTTACATCTCTGTCTGTGTCAGAAATGAGGATGAGAAATAGAATGGGAGCAAGTACTGTGCCCTGTGGAACAGCTTTTTACTGTGGCTGCCTGGGACTTTACTCTCTTTACTATTACCCTTTGTGTTCTATTTGTCAGGAAGTTATAGATCCAACTATCAGCTTTTCCTGTTACATATTCCTTTATCGTACATTTTGTGTGCTATTACACCATGGTCACACTTGTCGAAAGCTTTTGCAAAGTCTGTGTATACTACATCTGTTTTGTTTATCCTCCACAGCATCCAGGACCTTGTCATAGTGGTCCAGTAGCTGGGACAGGCAGGAGCGACCTGCTCTAAACCTGTGTTGCCCTGGGTTGTGTAATTGATAGGTACCTAGGTGGTTAGTGATCTTGCTTCTTAGAACCCTCTCAAAGATTTTTATGATATGGGATGTTAGTGCTATCGGTCTGTATTTCTTTGCAATTGCTTTACTGCCACCTTTGTGGAGTGGGGCTATGTCTGTTGTTTTTAGTGTGTGTGGGATGACCCCTGTGTCCATGCTTCCTCTCCATAAAATGCTGAAGGTACGCGATAGGGGCTTCTTGCAGTTCTTGATGAACACAGAGTTCCATGAGTCTGGGCCTGGGGCAGAGTGCATGGGCATGTCATTTATTGCCTCTTCAAAGTCTTGTTGAGTTAGGATAATATCCGAGGTTTTTGGGATGTCCAAATTTTGGGCTTTGTTCGTAAAGAACTCATTTGGGTTGTCGACCCTTAGTCTGGGCAGTGGCTCATTGAACACTGAGTCATATTGGGACTTCAGTATCTCACTCATTTCTTGGCTGTCATCTGTGTATGTCCCATCCTGCCTAAGCAGGGACCCAATACTGGATGTTGTTTTTTCCTTAGATTTTGCATAAGAGAAGAAGTAATTTTTTTTTTTTCAATTTCCTTTATGGCTTTTAGTTCTTGTAAGATTCCTTCAGCCTAAGTTTGATATTTGCGATTTCATTGACTAGTGCCTCTGAATTTCCGAGATATTGGTCCCACTCGGCAGCTCTGTGACTCTTCACCTCCATCTGTATAGGAAGCATGTGGGAAATCGTAACTTTATAATTAAGTACAGTATATTGCCTAAATAAACTCTTGAAATTGAAGATTTTATTCAGATTAGTAACCCTGGAGCATTACAAATCCAATAAAATCAGGCAGTGGGGATTATTTCTATTGGAGTCCTACAAGAGTTGACTAATTCCCAGGTATTTATTTACTGCTATGTCCCGCGGCTTGATTGGTAGAGCACTCGCCTCACACACTGAGTTTCCGTGGTTCAATCCCCAGCCAAGGGGAAAAGTTGGCTGTGTTTACTTACACTTGCTGTCACTCTTCACCTAGCAGTAAGTAGGTACTCGCCTAATTGTGGTTGCAGCGGTCGAGTCACAACCACTTGGTACTTGGGTGATAGTCGACTGTTGTGAGTCACATTCTGGGATATGAGATTGAAGGACCCCAATAAAAATAAGACAGAGCTCAATGATGCACTGTCTTTTTTGGGTTATCTGAAGAGGCTAACCCTCTGGGTTAAAAAATCCAAACAAATCTTATCTTAACAGCTAACAGGTGTTACGAGACTTGCCCGCGTGTCTCCTCATTCAGAACTTGACTTTGGTTGTACAAGTCCTCATTTTCAGCCCCTCTTCCTTATTAGCAACTTGCAGCATGAATAATTTTATTTAAGGCAGTATGTTTATGGCTATCTTCAGCCATCAGTCATTTGCTGCACATTTTCTTTTTTAAATTCAATAGAAGAAAGAATGAAGTACAAATACGTCCTGTACATAAACTTAAAGCCATTCTGTACTAGAAAATGAGGCATGCATATATTTTTTATAGATTTAGTTTGCAATAAAATCTCAAATTACGGACCTCGATTTAACATATCTTGGAAATATGAAACAAGATCCATTAGGTTAATTGATTTACAAACCACTGACAGAATTTGTTTGTTGCAGATTTGTCTGTTATTGGTAGGATTATGGCAAAACACTAATCTGTACTTACCACTATTACTATTACCCACCACCCATTTCTTCTATTAGTTCATTAAACCAAGGGTTTACTGTACTTGGAATGTCATATTGGCATTATGTCTGATTTTTTTGGGTTATCCTAGGTAATTTACACTATGTATGATGATTGTACTTATGTGTACCTGTACCTAAATAAATTTATAGTGGCTCCTTGACTTATGAGTGCCCCAACTTACAAGTTTTCTGAGTTACGAGCTGTCACTCGGTCAATTTTTTGCTTTGAATTGCAAGCCAAAATCCGAGTTACAAGCAAACTTCAGATACGCCGCCACTAACTGGCGGTGTATCTGAAGTCAAATCCAACTCTGTACCCAGAGGAATGTCAGGTACTTTGTCCCATCCCACATGCTCTTCCAACACATAACTGGAAGGATAATACTTCCACGCTAATCCCAGATTGTAGTGAGGCTCTTCATCCCTTGTTTGGTTCTCGTATAAATCCGGGGAAGAGGCAGCCTCCATTTCAACACTGAGTTTCTCCAGAAACATTAAGGAAGGCCTCCATGATATTTACCTGGCTCACGGAGGTTCCTTCAGTGAGTGGAGTAGTGATGGTGGTGGATGGAGTAGTGATGGTGGTGGATGGAGTAGTGATGGTGGTGGATGGAGTAGTGATGGTGGTGGATGGAGTAGTGATGGTGGTGGATGGAGTAGTGATGGTGGTGGATGGAGTAGTGATGGTGGTGGATGGAGTAGTGATGGTGGTGGATGGAGTAGTGATGGTGGTGGATGGAGTAGTGATGGTGGTGGATGGAGTAAATATGGTTGTGGGTGGAGTAGTGAAGGTGGTGGGTGGAGTAGTGAAGGTGGTGGGTGGAGTAGTGATGGTGGTGGGTGGAGTAGTGATGGTGGTGGGTGGAGTAGTGATGGTGGTGGGTGGAGTAGTGGTGGTGGTGGGTGGAGTAGTGGTGGTGGTGGGTGGAGTAGTGGTGGTGGTGGGTGGAGTAGTGATGGTGGTGGGTGGAGTAGTGATGGTGGTGGGTGGAGTAGTGATGGTGGTGGGTGGAGTAGTGATGGTGGTGGGTGGAGTAGTGATGGTGGTGGGTGGAGTAGTGATGGTGGTGGGTGGAGTAGTGATGGTGGTGGGTGGAGAAGTGATGGTGGTGGGTGGAGTAGTGATGGTGGTGGGTAGAGTAGTGATGGTGGTGGGTAGAGTAGTGATAATGGTGGGTGGAGTAAATATGGTGGTGGGTGGAATAGTGAAGGTGGTGGGTGAAGTAGAGATGGTGGTGGGTGGAGTAGTGAAGGTGGTGGGTGGAGTAGTGAGGGTGGTGGGTGGAGTATGAAGGTGGTTCTTATTTAAAAACCCGTAACAAAAAAATTGGGGTGGTTTTTTTGGGGCTGGAACGGATTAACGGCATTTCAGTTAATTTCAATGAGGAAAAACGATTTGATATACGAGCAAATTGAGTTACGAGCTTGATCACAGAACAAATTAAACTCGTAAGTCAAGGTACCACTGTACTTTTCTTTGTTGTAAGAGAGTTGTAACTTTGATCCACTTTCATTTCTTTTTAATAACAGTTTTGCATGATAGCAGGTGACTGTATGTTCAGAAGTTTATGAAAATATTTGATCTAGAGGAACCTAGAGACTTATAAATTATCTCTTGGAATGGAATAATATTTTCTATTTAATATTCTTATAGCTTTCATTGTACAGTGGTACCTTGGTGTACGTCCTTAATCCATTCCAGGTCCTTGGACTTATACCAAACAGGATGTATACCAAACGAATTTTCCCATAAGAAATGTAAGGAAAACGATTAATCCATTCCCATGAAAAAAAAAAATCCTGTTCTTATTTTCATATTATACATTGATGGGGTTGTATAAAATAATTTAAACACTGCTTAATACTAAAATATATAATTTAAACACTGCTTAATACTAAAATATATAATTTAAACACTGCTTAATACTAAAATATATAATTTAAACACTGCTTAATACTAATATACATACATAAATACTAAAGAATTAGATGAAATAAATGCAAATTTAGCCTTACTTTGCTGAAAAGTGTCTAGTGCCTACTAGGATAGTGCTGAGAAGGGAGGAGGAAATAATGTTATTGTTTAGAAGGAGAGTCCCCTTCTCTTTTCTGTCTCTTTTCCCTATTTGGACCTGGTTGAAGCTCACCAGGTTTGACTTTTACTAAAAATCTGTCCAAAGAACTTTGCTTTTGCCTTCTCCTCAGGATGTTTCGGAAATGTGACATTATCTGGTCATTCAATGCTATTATGGCTTGTTTGGGCTTTGTTGGGGTGGTACTTCTCTGCAAAGTTTTTGACGTCCATCCATTTGGCAAAGATTTCCTTGATTAATGAAGTAGGGTCGTCTTCTATCTCCTCTTCCGAACCTGAAGAGAGAACATCCATCTTAGTCTTGTGCTCCTCCTTCTCAAGTTCCTGCAGTTCCTCAGTGGTCAGCTCTTCCCTGTGCCCCTCCACTAACTCCTCCACATCACCATCACTCCCATCCAGACCCATGGACCTGCCCAGAGACAGTATCCTCCACTATAGACATAGCCTCAAAGCCCTCAAAGTCCCTTTCAGCCACTGCTTCTGGCCACAGATTCCTCCAAGCAGAGTTCATTGTTCTGTATGAAACTTCCTGCCAAGCTTTGTCAGTGAGTTATGCAACAGGCGATAGTAAAGTGGTCTTTCCAAAACTCTCTCAGAGTTAACTCTTTGTCAGAGGTCACTTCAAAGCACCTCTGGAATAGTGCTTTAGTGTAGAATTTCTTGAAGTTACTGATGACCTGCTGATCCATGGGCTGAATGAGAGGAGTCGTGTTAGGGGGGGAGATGCTTCACAGTGATGAAGTTCAACTCTGGCAGCACCATAGTCCTGCAAGCATGGAGGGTGAGCTGGAGTATTGTCAATTATGAGGAGGGCCTTCAGAGGCAGGTTTTTCATGGCTTTGTCTCGAGAGAGAAGTAAGCAAGGATAGCGCGTGGTGTCGTGACTCATTTTGACCCGTACAAGTTCTAGCACACGAGTCATATTCCAAACAAAGGTTGTATACCAAGCATAAATTTTCGCGTCCAAACAGGATGTATACTAAGTTGGACTTATTCCAAAGTGGACGTATACTGAGGTACCACTATATACGTACATGTATTTCTATAAAGTAGAAAAATACAAAAAAAAAAAAAAATTGGTTGATAACTTAAAAGAACATATAGTATAAGCAGTTTGAAATAGACACACTCTCATTTCAAATTTTATTTTACTGTACAGTATATCAAAACTTTGTCATTAGGCATTATGATTTAAATTTTCCCTATATGTACAATATGTATTAGGCAGTTTTGTAACGTCGTAAAAAAAAAAGCAGGAATTGATTAGTATTTTTTTTTAAATATCGTAACATTTATGTAGTGGAAGCTTGCTTGTTTTTTTGTTCTTTTTTTTAAATTGAAAAATCATTTTCTACTCATGAGCTGAGGATACACAAGATAAAGTATTAGATTAAATGTTTTACTCATGTTATTGTTCTACAGTCAGCAGGCCAGTTGCAGCATGATACCAACCACTTGCAAGAACCTGATGCTAGCAAGATGAAGGCTGGAGATGTCTGCAGATGTATATCAGACTTCACAGGAGTTTCGCAAGATGAGTTAACTGTTGCCAAAAATGATATTGTACAGGTATAATATCATACTTTTATAAGTTTTTTGCCTGTTTCATTATTAATTTTTAAATTACAAGTATGTGAATTGTACATAGGATGTTAATGTCAAAATAAGTGTAATAATGATCATCCAAGTTTTTCTCAATAGTATTTATTGATCTGCAAATCATAGTATAACAAGCAGTATTTAAAATGTTTTTATAAACAATTTTAGATTTTTTAAGTGTAGGAAGGTACTGTAGTTACGGTATAGTATCTGCTTTACTAGGGCAACATTGTCTTATCATTCTAGGTGCACTCGGTGGTGGACCGGCACTGGCTGGAGGGCGAGAGTGGTGGATCGATAGGCCGTGTCCCTTCTAGCATCCTAGTTAAGATAGAACTTCCGCCTCATCCATCACATCTCCCGCTATTTGTTGCCTCTGCAGAGTTCATGCCATCGCAGCCTGGTGATCTTGGCCTAGCCCGAGGTATTTATTTCTCTCTCATGTACTGTACTGTACTTTGCAGTACAGTATATGTTCATGTACTTGTAAGATTGTAAGTAAATCTTAGAAACTTTTACCTGCATTCAGTGTACACTTTACCGTATGTTTTTAATATTTCCTATTTCTGTAATATTTCCTTTCCACATTAGGTGGTGCTGTTAGTCAGGACCATAGGGGCAATGGTCCTCAGAACCATCAACATAATACCAGATGCTCATGGTACTACCAGACCTATAATATGGATTTTAAATTAGTTTATAGCTACAGTAGTAGTTATACTTGTGGTGTCTCATCTTTTAGTATATTAATAAAATTAAATTTATTCAGTGGGGTGGGGGTAAGTAGTTTGGTTTTTATTAATGAACATAATAAAACTTGTATTTATAGTTTATACCAAAAGCAAATGAAAAATATACAAATACTGTATTCTATAATACAGTATGATTGAAAATCTTAATTGCAAATATTGTATTGTACTGAAGAAAAAGCCATGTTACTTAACCAATTTTTATATAACATCACATTCACCAAAATAATAATAAAACAAATTAAGTACTTCCCCATGAATTTAATATTATGGTAATAATTTTTGATAAAGATCTGCAATCTGAGAAATATCCTTTTAGAACAAAACATAAGATGCACCATAAATAAGTGCTCAGTATCAGCTTACAAAAAAAGGGTATAACTATTTTGATTACAGTAGTCTTATAGATCATTTTTTTATAAGGCTCAAGTGGTCATTATCCAAATTGGAGAATGTACTGTTAAAATCCATTCCAGATAATTAAATTCTGTATAATAAAATAAGAGCATACTTTTTTATATAAAGTTCCCAGTGGTTGCTGCACATAACATTGTCTTTTGGAGCTCATTTCAGCTACAAACTACTCCAACTGGGAAGTATTTCTCAGTCTTTTCTCCTTGGCTTTTTTTTTTTTTTTTTTTTTTTTTTTTTTTTTTTTTTTTAAGCTTTATATTTGGTCCTATTTTCTTACTCCTTGCTTTATATTTTCTGAATTTCTGAGATTACCATATCTCTTCTTTTTGTCCTTATATTAAAGTGCTTCAGTTGCTAGGGTTATTAGCACCATGTGTGTCTCCCGTTTGTTCTGTTTATAAAATTAAATTCATCAGCATAAGTTTTATGTTGTATCATGAACATTTAGTATTAATATCATTTAAAATTATTGAGACATTTAACAGTTTGTGTAGTTTGATTTCAAAGTATGTTAAATTCAAATTTCAGTGGTATGCAGAATGTAAATATGGTAAATAAGTTTTTTGAATAGTGGGCCATGGCACCCATGGGGACCATGAGTGGATAAATCTTATGCTAATTAAATAACTGATAAATTTAGCTGAGAAACTCTGGGATAGATGTGTGACAATGTTAATTTATACCGACTGGCCTTTTTTTTTTTTTGCGGCTTTACTGTACAGCATTGTTATTTCTGAGTCAATGGCAAATATTACACATTTCCTCAGGTGATTTTGTGATTGGGTTAAATCCTATTGATGAATCCTGGTGGTGTGGTGAGGTCAATGGACACAAAGGCATATTTCCTCTTAATTTTGTATGGAGCATCAACAAGGATATCATTGAGGTGAGCTATAATTTTGTTTTATTGTCATACATTTGCATGATGGTGAAAGTTTTTCTTTTTCGGGCCACCCTGCCTTGGTGGGAATTGGCCAGTGTGACAATAAAAAAAAAATAAAATAAACATTTGCATTAGTTTGAATATCTTCACTTTTCGTGTTATCTGTTTGGCTAATTTTGCAGCTTACTCAGTGTTTTATGCTATTATGATTTACCTATGCATGTTGCATGTATCTGTTCTGCTTGAATTTATTTAAAAATTGGGATAGTGCAGGAATATAATTTACATGTTGTCTGTCAATGTGCTCATCCAAGGTAATGTTTTGCTCTTTCTTATGCTAAACTTGAGAGATAGAGAATATTGTTGTTATACAGTCTCTGCAAAAAAATCATTGGATTGAACTTCTAATAAGAAGTTTGCCACCAATCATACATTCAACAGAAAAGATTAACCCTTTGAGGGTCGACAGGCCCTCTCCGAAACTCATTCTCAGGGTCGGCCAAATTTAAAAAAAAAAAAAAATTATTTTCTCTTATGAAAAGATAGAGAATCTTTTCCCGATCATAAAGACACCAAAAGTTTGAAATTTGATAGAAAACTTACGGAATTATGCTCTCGCAAAGTTAGCGGTCTCGGCGATGTTTACGCATCGGCAATTTTGCCCACTTTGAGCCCCATTTTCGGCCAATTTCACTGTACTAGTCGACAAAAAACATGAATATTTCGCTAGAACTCCATTTTTTCTATCGAATGGGTGCAAGAAACCACCCATTTATGAAATTCAATTTTGCCAATTTCACACAAATTTCAAAAGATGCCAATTTCCGAATAGGGTCCAGAATAAACAAGAAAGACATTCATGGCACTAAAATGACATTTCCTCTAGTCATTAGTCACGTCTCAAGGCCCCTCTTATATTCTTATGCTTTCCACTTTGAATTTTTATTCTCACAAAAAATATAAGATTTACTGTTATGCAGACTACTGCATTAGTGTAAAAAATGATATAAATATTATTGGTGCACTTGTGAAAGAATATTAGACTCACCAGTTGACGTGTATTGCACGCTTGGCACGATTTGTTTCCTTTTGAAGTTTGGTAAAAATCGAACATATCTGCTACTTTGAGCTCAATTTCAAGGCACCGTTCATTGTAAAACCAGTCAAAATCATCTCAATTTCTGTAATATGTCTTCCATTCTATAAAATGAGACCAAGAAAACTAGAATGCAACAATAAATACCATACGAAAATACACTGCAAAGTCGCTGATTTATTCCAAAAAAATGGTCAAAGTTTTTTTTTTCTCATTATGCACTGTGTGCTGCAGGATTTTTTTTAGACTGTGCACACTGACCACATAGACCCATTCTTTCATATGAAGGCCTACCAGCTATCTCCCACTAGATTTGAGGCCGCTAGAATTTATGCGTACTAGTACGTCAAAAACCCCTACGCGTAAGACATACTAGTACGACCAAAACCCTCAAAGGGTTAAGAACATATTGAAAGCAAGCAACAGGTCATATGACCATATATTGGTTTTCTTTTGTCTAAGTTCCCTGGTAAAACTTGTAAAACTTTTTGTGCACTTTATACTTTCTTTTTCAATTTTTTTTTCAGCAAGCATTTTTTTGGAAGAGACTGTAGCAATTTTTGTTTCTTCATAGTGATCTTGAGCTTACTCTATACACTTATTCATATTTGTGAAGTGTTTTTAGTCTTTCAAACTTCCATTTATATGCCATACATTTGTTCATGACAGAAATGTTAAAAGCAGGGGGGGATATAGTGTTGGAATGGTTGGTACTTTTGTTTAATAAATGTATGAAAGAGGGGAAGGTACCTAGGGATTGGCGGACAGCATATATAGTCCCTTTATATAAAGGGAAAGGGGACAAAAGAGACTGTAAAAATTATAGAGGAATAAGTTTACTGAGTATACCAGGAAAAGTGTACGGTAGGGTTATAATTGAAAGAATTAGAGGTAAGACAGAATGTAGGATTGCGGATGAGCAAGGTTGTTTCAGAGTGGGTAGGGGATGTGTAGATAAAGTGTTTACATTGAAGCATATATGTGAACAGTATTTAGATAAAGGTAGGGAAGTTTTTATTGCATTTATGGATTTAGAAAAGGCATATGATAGAGTGGATAGGGGAGCAATGTGGCAGATGTTGCAAGTATATGGAATAGGTGTTAAGTTATTAAATGCTGTAAAGAGTTTTTATGAGGATAGTGAGGCTCAGGTTAGGGTGTGTAGAAGAGAGGGAGACTACTTCCCGGTAAAAGTAGGTCTTAGACAGGGATGTGTAATGTCACCATGGTTGTTTAATATATTTATAGATGGGGTTGTAAAGGAAGTAAATGCTAGGGTGTTCGGGAGAGGGGTGGGATTAAATTTTGGGGAATCAAATACAAAATGGGAATTGACACAGTTACTTTTTGCTGATGATACTGTGCTTATTGGAGATTCTAAAGAAAAATTGCAAAGGTTAGTGGATGAGTTTGGGAATGTGTGTAAAGGTAGAAAGTTGAAAGTGAACATAGAAAAGAGTAAGGTGATGAGGGTGTCAAATGATTTAGATAAAGAAAAATTGGATATCAAATTGGGGAGGAGGAGTATGGAAGAAGTGAATGTTTTCAGATACTTGGGAGTTGACGTGTCGGCGGATGGATTTATGAAGGATGAGGTTAATCATAGAATTGATGAGGGAAAAAAGGTGAGTGGTGCGTTGAGGTATATGTGGAGTCAAAAAACGTTATCTATGGAGGCAAAGAAGGGAATGTATGAAAGTATAGTAATACCAACACTCTTATATGGGTGTGAAGCTTGGGTTGTGAATGCAGCAGCAAGGAGGCGGTTGGAGGCAGTGGAGATGTCCTGTCTAAGGGCAATGTGTGGTGTAAATATTATGCAGAAAATTCGGAGTGTGGAAATTAGGAAAAGGTGTGGAGTTAATAAAAGTATTAGTCAGAGGGCAGAAGAGGGGTTGTTGAGGTGGTTTGGTCAATTAGAGAGAATGGATCAAAGTAGAATGACATGGAAAGCATATATATCTATAGGGGAAGGAAGGCGGGGTAGGGGCCGTCCTCGAAAGAGTTGGAGAGAGGGGGTAAAGGAGGTTTTGTGGGCAAGGGGCTTGGACTTCCAGCAAGCGTGCGTGAGCGTGTTAGATAGGAGTGAATGGAGACAAATGGTACTTGGGACCTGACGATCTGTTGGAGTGTGAGCAGGGTAATATTTAGTGAAGGGATTCAGGGAAACCGGTTATTTTCATATAGTCGGACTTGAGTCCTGGAAATGGGAAATTCAATGCCTGCACTTTAAAGGAGGGGTTTGGGATATTGGCAGTTTGGAGGGATATGTTGTGTATCTTTATATGTGTATGCTTCTAAACTGTTGTATTCTGAGCACCTCTGCAAAAACAGTGATAATGTGCGAGTGTGGTGAATGTGTTGAGTGATGATGAAAGTATTTTCTTTTTGGGGATTTTCTTTCTTTTTTTTGGGTCACCCTGCCTCGGTGGGAGATGGCCGACTTGTTGAAAAAAAAAAAAAAAAAAATTTGTTCATGCACATGAAATTTATGAGTGCTCCTTCTAAATGTTTCCTGGTGGCAGAAGAATACTTGTGCAGTATTTGCTTAGTATGTTATTAAATCATCAAGATGTAAAGTGTGAGATTTGTCCATAAAAGCTTGTGGTCACATTGGGATCCTTGGTAGACTTTCTAGTAGGATGAATCTTATTAGGTAGGGATGGTACTATAGATAATGCACTGGCGGGTTAGTTTTAGGACTGGCTTATGTAGTGAGTTACTAATGCTTGCTCACTTTAAATTTTATTGTGAAAGTTTTAATACACCCATTATTGTATTTGCTCATATTGTATGAACAGTTAAATGTGTGTAATTTACTAGTTCAGTTTTACTGAAACTTTGTGATGTAGATACACTTATGTTAATATAATCTTTGTATTTTAGGAAGAAGATACGAGAGAAAAGCCAGTCAAGATGAGAGGAAAAGTCAAGATGAGTCTTCAAGCGCAGCTTCCAGAAGAATTAGACTTGTACACTGGGGATATTGTTAACATCACCCATGTGGTGGACAAAGATTATTTTAGGTATATTAGCATTGATCTTGTAATTTTACCTGAGTTTGGAAGCATTTATGAAGGGATACAAGTAAACTAATTACCTGGACATGAATCCTGAGGGTGGTAAGTACAGTGGACCCCCGAGTTTCGTCGGCATCGACTTTCGTGAAATCCGACTTTCGGCAAGTTTTTTCGGCAAAATTTTGCCTCGCGGTTTGTGATTGGACTCGTGATTTGGTGACCGTCCGGTACCCGTCCGCCCGTCACCGCGCCCACAAAGCCAGTCTCCTGCACCATTCACACTCAGTGTGCCATTGTTTACCAGCACGTGACCATCACCCCGCGGGTTCATACAATACATTTCATAATAATCCATTGTTTTTTGTGCTTGCAACTGCTAAATAAGTCGCCATGGGCCCAAGGAAAGCTAGTGCAAGCCCTTTGGTAAAGAAAGCGAGGAACACAATCGAATTCAAGAAGGAAATCATTGACAAATATGAGAGTGGAGTGCATGTTACAGAACTTGCCAGCATGTATGGCAAACCCCATTCATCCATCACTTCGATCATGGCAAAGGGAAAGGAAATAAAGTGTGCTGTTGTTGCAAAAGGGGTAGATATGCTGACAAAAAAGAGATCGCAAACCCTCGAAGAAGTGGAAAGGTTATTGTTGGTGTGGATTACCCAAAAACAGTTAGCAGGAAATAGTATTATGAGTCGATAATATGTGAAAAGGCAAGGCAGTTGCATGATGATCTCGTAAAGAAAGTGCCTGCAACAAGTGGTGATGCTTGTGATTTTAAGGGCAGCAAAGGTTGGTTTGAGAGATTTAAGAAGTGTTGTGGCATTCACAGTGTGATAAGGCATGGTGAGGCTACCAGTTCTGACAAAAAAGCAGCTGAGAAGTTTGTACAGGAGTTTAAGGAGTGAGTAGACACTGGAGAATTCAAATCCAAACAAGTGTTTAATTGTGACGAAACAGGCCTCTTTTGGAAGAAAATGCCAAAGAGGACCTACATCACGCAGGAAGAAACGGCACTCCCAGGACACAAGCCTGTGAAGGATAGGCTTACTCTCATGTTTTGTAGTAATGCTAGTGGGGATTGCAAAGTGAAGCCTTTACTGATGTATCACTCTGAAAATCCCAGAGTGTTCAAAAAAAACAGTGTTGCCAAGAGTAATTTGTAAGAGTAAGGCATGGGTCACAAGGGGAATTTTCCTAGACTGGTTTAATGAAGTGTTTAGCCCCAGTGTGAAGAAATACCTCCTGGAAAATAAATTGCCACTCAAGTGCCTCCTGGTAATGTACAATGCTCCTGCTCATCCTCCAGACTTGGAAGAGCAAATAGTGGAGGAGTTTAGTTTCATCACGGTGAAGTTCTTGCCCCCTAATACAACTCCTCTCCTCCAGCCCATGGACCAGCAGGTCATTTCAAACTTCAAAAAACTGTACACCAAAGCAGTGTTTCAAAAGTGCTTTGAAGTGAAGAGTGTTCTGGAAAGATCACTTCAATATCCTCACTTGCATAAACCTTATAGGTAAGGCTTGGGAAGGAGTGACTTGCAGAACTTTGAATTCTGCTTGGAGAAAATTGTGGCCAGAATGTGTACAAGAGAGGGATTTTGAAGGGTTTGGGGCTGACCCTAAGGAGCCTATGCCAGTTGTGGAATATATTGTGGCATTGGGGAAGTCCCTGGGGTTGGATGTGAGTTTGGAGGATGTGGAAGAGTTGGAGGAGGACCAAAGGGAAGAGCTAACTACTGAAGAGCTGCAAGAGCTTCATCTGCAACAGCAAGAGATCACAGCTCAGGAAATTGCTGCAGAGGAGGAGGAAGAGAGATGGAGGAAGGTGCCTTCTTCAAAGATTAAGGACATTTGTGCAAAGTGGACTGAAGTGCAAATGTTTATGGATGAACTTAACCCTAACAAAGCTGTTGCAGGCCATATTGACAACATGTACAATGACAGCGTTGTCCCACTTCAGACAAATCTTAAAGAAACGCCAGAAACAGAGCTCTCTGGACAGATATTTTGTACGACAGGGGTCCAGTGACTCAAGTTGTTCCCAGTGTCTTTAAAAAACAAAGAAGGGAAGTAACCCCAGATAAGGACTTGGTATCTGAAGTCCTAATGGAAGGAGATTCTCCTCCCAAACAATAGTGTACACCTTCCTCCTATCCTCTCCTCCCAATTCCATTCACCTAGAAGTCTTCAGTAAAGGTAAGTGTAATGTTGTTATTATTTTATATATGTATGTACTTGATTTCTCATTAATAACAAAAAAAGGCACAATACCGTGACTGGAACGATACACAAATAACCCGCACATAAAAGAGAGAAGCTTACGATGACGTTTCGGTCCGACTTGGACCATTTACAAAGTCACACTAACCAGAAGTGGAGCAGGACAACTATATATAGGCAGGAAGAGGTGGTGGTAGTAGTTGTAGTACAAGAATGATGTATAATACCGACAAGATGAAATTAAGACACATGCGCAACACCCGGGCATCCCTATTGTAGACGTTTCGCCATCTAGCCAGCCACTGGATGGCAAAACGTCCACAACAAAGACAACCAGACGCCGCACATGTGTCTTAATTTTATCAGTAGTTGTAGTAGTAGTAGTAGTAGTAGTAGTAGTAGTAGTAGAAGAGGAAAAAGTTTTTTTTTTTCTCATGTGTGTGCTGCAGGATTTTTTTTAGACTGGGACCACATAGACCCATATATGAAGACCTACCAGCTTTCTCCCACTAGATTTGAGGTCGCTAGAATTTATGAGTACTAGTACGTCAAAAACCCCTACGCGTAAACGGTACGACGGGGTTAAGACACATGCGCAACACTCCCTATTGTAGACGTTTCGCCATCTAGCCAGCCACTGGATGGCAAAACGTCCACAACAAAGACAACCAGACGCCGCACATGTGTCTTAATTTTATCAGTAGTTGTAGTAGTAGTAGTAGAAGAGGTAGTGGTAGTGGTAGAAGTGGGGAATAAGGACGACGAGCCAGTCCAATACAAAGGAAGGGGAGCACCACCTCTTCCTGCCTATATATAGCCGTCCTGCTCCACTTCTGGTTAGTGTGACTTTGTAAATGGTCCAAGTAGGACCGAAACGTCGTCGTAAGCTTCTCTCTTTTATGTGCTGGTTATTTGTGTATTGATTTCTCATTGTTTTCAGTATGTAAATCTTTATTTAATTTGAAAAAAAAATATTTTATTTTGATATTTTTGGGTGTCTGGAACGGATTAATTGTATTTCCATTATTTCTTATGGGGAAAATGGTTTCGCCATTCAGCAATTTCAACATTCGCCAGACTCTCTGGAACGGATTAATCACGAAACTCTGGGGTCCACTGTACAGTGACTGTACTCGATGGATGGACAGATGGATGGATGGAAATGTTGCAGCTCAGTGGGTCATTTGCAGAGGTGATGGCATATCCTTCTTTGAGTCATGCTACCATGATGGGAGATGATTAATATGGTACATTTTTGGTTTTGTTTTTACAATAGGGTATGTGTAAACCAAATGTTTGTTGAATATAGATGAACAATGTTTCAATAAGGTTAACCATTTCACTGTCAGTGCCATAGTACTACAGCTTGCAAGCCAGTGTTGGTGCCATAGTATTATGCCAAAATTCTAGTGGCTTCAAATCTAACGGGAGAAAGCCGCTGGTAGACCTACACGTGAGAAAATGGGTCTGCATGGTCAGTGTGCGCAGTATAAAAAAAATCCTGCAGCACGCAGTGCATAATGAGAAAAAAAAAAACTCCAGTTGTATTCTCGTTTTCTTGGTTTCATTTGATAGAATGGAATATATATTACAGAAATAGAGATGATTTTGATTGGTTTCACGATGAAAAGTACCTTGAAATTGAGCTCAAAGTAGCAAATATGTTCGATTTTTGCCAATTTTCAAGGGTAAACAAATGACGTCAGGATCCAATACATGTTCAACTGGCCAGTCCAATACGCAGTCATGGATGAGTCGACATTATTTATACAATTATAACAATAATGCAGTAGTCTGCATAACAGTAAATCTTCTCATTTTTGTGTGAATAAAAATTCAAAATGGAAAGCAAGAGTAATAAAAGAGGGATCTGAAGACGTGACTAATGAACAGAGAAAATGTTATTTTGGTGCCAGGAATGTCTACATTGTTTATTCTGGAGCCTATATTGAAATTGGTATCTTCTGAAAATTGTGTGAAATTGGCCAAATTGTCAATTTGACCCCTTTATTGGGTAGTTAAAATTGGTAAATGGGCTTTTCTAGTACTCATTTGATAAGAATAAATGGAGTTCTAATAAAATAGCTATGAGTTTGGTTGACTGGATCAATGGAATTGGCCGAAAATGGGGCGCAAAGTGGGCAAAATCGCCAATGCAGATACATCGCTGAGACCACTGACTTCGCAAGAGTGTAATTCCCTAAGTTTTCCCATCAAATTTTGTACTTTTGGTGTCTTTACCATTGGGAAAAGATTATCACTTCTTAAGAATTTTTTTTTTTAAATTCTTCGACACTGAGAGCAAATTTGTGAGCAGGGGTCTTGACAGTGAAAGGGTTAAGGACCTGTTTGTTGTATCTATTTATTTAACCCCTTAAGTGTGACAAGTGAGCAAAAGAAATTTCTGTTTAAAAAAAAAAAAAAAAAAAAAACTTACAGTTCAGATACAACAGTCTAGCTGTCCCTCCAAACTGCCAATATCTCAAACCCCTCCTTTAAAGTGCAGGCATTGTACTTCCCATTTCCAGGACTTGAATCCAACTAACCGGTTTCTCTGAATCTCTTCACAAAATATTACCCTGCTCACACTCCAACAGCTCGTCAGGTCCCAAAAAATCATTTGTCTTTATTTGCTCCTATCTAACATATTCATGCACACTTGCTGGAAGTCCAAGCCCCTTGCCCACACACCTTTACCCCCTCCCTCCAACCTTTTTGAGGATGACTCTTACTCTGCTTTCCTTTCCTTACAGATTTATATGCTCTCCAAGTCATTCTACTTTGTTCCATTCTCTAAATGACCAGCCCACCTCAACAACTCCTCTTCAGCCCTCTGACTAATACTTTTAGTAACACTACGCCTCGTAATTTACACACTACGAATTCTCTGCATAATATTTACACATTGCCCTTAGACATGACATCTCCACTGCCTCTAGCCGCCTTCTCGCTGCAGCATTTACAGTCCATGCTTCATACCCATGTAAGAGTGTTGGTGCCACTATACTCTCATACATTCCCTTCTTTGCCTGCATGGATACCGTTCGTCTCCACAGATACTTCAATGCACCACTCGCCGTTTTTCCTTCATTAATTCTATGGTTAACCTCGTCCTTCATAAACCAATTCGCTGACAAGTCAACTCCCGAATATCTGAAAACATTCACTTCTTCCATACTCCCTCCCTCCAATGTGATATCCAATTTTTCTTGATTTAAATCATTTGATACCCTCATCACCTTAATCTTATCTATGTTCACTTTCAACTTTCTACCTTTACACACCCTCCCAAACTCGTCCACTAACCTTTGCAACTTTTCTTTAGAATCTCCCAAAAGCACAGTATCATCAGCAAAAAGTAACCGTGTCAACTCCCATTTTGTATTTGATTCCCCGTAATTTAATCCCACCCCTCTCCCAAACACCCTAGCATTTACTTCTTTTACAGCTTCATCTATAAGTATGTTGAACACTTATGGTGACATTACTCATCCCTGTCTAAGGCCTACTTTTATTGGAAACTAATCTGCTTCTCTCTTACTCTTCCTAAGCTGAGCCTCACTATCCTCATAGAAACTCTTTACAGCATTTAGTAACTTACTACCTATTCCATGCACTTGCAACATCTGCCACATTGCTCCCCTATCCACTCTATCATATGCCTTTTCTAAATCCATAAATGCAATGAAAACTTCCCTACCTTTATCTGAATACTGTTCACATATATGTTTCAATGTAAACACTTGATCTACACATCCCCTACCCATTCTAAAGCCTCCTTGCTCATCTGCAATCCTGCTCTCTGTCTTACCTCTAATTCTTTGAATAAAAACCCTACTATACACTTTACCTGGTACAGTGGTACCCCGAGCTTTGTACAGCTCCCAACTCAGTTATGTAAGTGTATTTTTGTAAGTGCTTTTGTAAGTATATTTTTGGTGCTTTTACTCACTTTAAGTCCTATTTGAGGCCAATTTCATTATTCCAGTCGAGTAAGTTATTAGCTATTTCACTAGCATGCTTTCCATTTTATTAGTTGAGCACAAGAAACTGCCCAATCAACTACCTGATAAAGTAATCAGAAATTAGTAATTTGGTCAGTATCACACAAATTTCAAAATATTCCAATTTAAAAATAGGGTCCAAAATAAAGAGTGCAGGTATTCATGGCACTAAAATAACATTTTCTCTGTTCGTTAGTTATGTTCCAGGTTTTGCACGTGAATTCCATTTTGATTTTTTATTCGCACAAAGAATTTTTATTCACACAAAAAACAGATTTACTGTTAGGCATTACTGTAATAACTGTATAAATATTATCAGTGCCTTCATGAACACACATTAGACCCACCACTTGATGTGTATTGGATGCACAGTGTGACTTGTTTACTCTTAAACATTGGCAAAAATCAAATATTTTTGCTACTTTGAGCTCATTTCAAGTTATTTTCAGTCCTAAAACCAATCAAAATCATTATTATTTTTATTAACACATCGGCCAATTCCCACCAAGGCAGGGTAACCCGAAAAAGAAAAATTTTCGTCATCATTCACCCCATCACTGTCTTGTCAGAGGGGTGCTTTACACGACAGTTATAAAACTGCAACATTAACACCCCTCCTTCAGAGTGTAGACACTGTACTTCCCATCTCCAGGACTCAAGTCCGGCCTGCCAGTTTCCCTGAATCCCTTCATAAATGTTACTTTGCTCACACTCCAACAGCACGTCAAGTATTTAAAACCATTTGTCTCCATTCACTCCTATCAAGTATGCTCACGCATGCTTGCTGGAAGTCCAAGCCCCTCGCACACAAAACCTCCTTTACCAAACCATACCACGGGTGGGGTTTGAACCCACGGTCAGAGAGTCCCTCCAACCCTTCCTAGGCCAATTCCTACCCTGCCTTCCCTCCACTACAGATTTATACACTCGAAGTCATTCTGTTTTGTTCAATTCTCTCTACATGTCCGAACCACCTCAACAACCCCTCCTCAGCCCTCTGGATAATAGTTTTGGTAATTCCACACCTCCTAATTTCCAAACTACGAATTCTCTGCATTTTATTCACACCACACATTGCCCTCAAACATGACATCTTCACTGCCTCCAGCCTCCTCCTTATTGCATCATTCATCACCCATGCTTCACACCCATACAAGTGTTGGTACAACTATACTCTCATACATTCCCCTCTTTGCTTCCACGGATTAAGTTCTTTGTCTCCACAGACTCCTAAGTACACTATTCGCCTTTTTCCCCTCATCAGTTCTGTGATTCACTTCATAGACCCATCTGCTGACACGTCCACTCCTAAATATCTGAATACATTCACCTCCTCCATACTCTCTCCCTCCAATCTGATATCCAATCTTTTGTCACCTAATCTTTTTGTTATCCTCATAACCTTACTCTTTCCTATATTCACTTTTAATTTTCTTCTTTTACATACCCTACCAAATTCATCCACCAACCTCTGCAACTTCTTCAGAATCTCCCAAAAGCACAGTGTCATCAGCAAAGAGCAGCTGTGGCAACTCCCACTTTGTTTGATTCTTTATCTTTTAACTCCACACCTCTTGCCAAGCCCCTCTCATTCACTTCTCTTACAACCCCATCTATAAATATATTGAACAGCCACAGTGACATCACACATCCTTGTCTAAGGCCTACTTTACTGGGAAATAATCTCCCTCTCTCCTACATACTCTAACCTGAGCCTCATTATCCTCATAAAAACTCTTCACTGCTTTCAGTAACCTACCTCCTATACCATACACCTGCAACATCTGCCACATTGCCCCCCTATTCACCCTGTCATATGCTTTTTCCAAATCCATAAATGCCGAAAAACCTCTTTACCCATATCTGAATACTGTTCACCTATATGTTTCACTGCAAACACTTGGTCTACACACCCCCTACCTTTCCTAAAGCCTCCTTGTTCATCTACTATCCTACTCTCCATCTTACTCTTAATTCTTTCAGTAATAACTCTACCATACACTTTACCAGGTATACTCAACAGACTTCTTCCCCTATAATTTTTGCGCACACTTTTATCCCCTTTGCCTTTATACAAAGGAACTATGCATGCTCTCTGCCAATTCCTAGGTACCTTACCCTCTTCCATACATTTATTAAATAATAGCACCAACCACTCCAAAACTGTATCCCCTCCT